>NC_069135.1:54763293-54945063 GCF_026914265.1 Mya arenaria
TCCATTGATTTTATTTCGATAGCCACTACTTCGTTCACTTATTTTTGTTTTCGATATTAAATACCTTCGTTTTTGAAATTTAGGCACCACTCCGTCGCCGACAGGACCAGGAGTACCACCGCCAGGACCAACCACACAGGCACCAGGAGTTGGTAAGTTGTTAAGACTTTTAAAAAAAGATTATTTCTTTTTATCTCAATGAAGACCTCTTCTCTCTTTTAATTAATGACTTTTATAATTGGACCGATATTTATCAAAACAATAATATTACTCCATTGATTTTATTTCGATTGCCCCTACTTCGTTCACATATTTTTGTTTTCGATATTTTATAATTACGTTTTTGTAATACAGGCACTACTCCTTCGCCGACAGGACCAGGAGTACCACCACCAGGACCAACAACACAGGCACCAGGAGTTGGTAAGCGGTTAAGAGTTTTACAACAAAGTAATTTTATCTTAATCAAAACTTTTTATTTTTCTTTAAATAAATGAGTTTTATAATTGCACTGATATTTATCAAAACAATAATTTTACTCCATTGATTTTATTTCGATAGCCCTTCTACGCTTACCTATCCTTTTGCTATTGAATAACTATGGTTTTGTAATTCAGGCACCACTCCGTCGCCGACAGGACCAGGAGTACCGACCCCAGGACCAGCCACACAGCCACCAGGAGTACCGACGCCAGGACCAGCCACACAGCCACCAGGTGTACCAACGCCAGGACCAGCCACACAGCCACCAGGTGTACCAACGCCAGAACCAGCCACACAGCCACCAGGTGTACCAACGCCAGGACCAGCCACACACCAGGTGTGCCAACGCCAGGACCAGCCACACAGCCACCAGGTGTACCAACGCCAGGACCAGCCACACAGCCACCTGGTGTACCAACGCCAGGACCAACCACACAGGCACCAGGAGTTGGTAAGTGGTTTGGGGTTTTAAAATGAAGGATTTTTATCTCAATCAAGACTCTATATTTTTCATTAAATAAATGAATTTTACAATTGCACTGATATTTATCAAAATTATATTTTCACTCCATTGATTTTATTTCGGTAGCTTTTCTACGTTCACGTATCGTTCTTTTCTTGATTGAATTCCTACGGTTCTGTAATTCAGGCACTACTCCGTCGCCGACAGGACCAGGAGTACCACCGCCAGGACCAACCACACAGGCACCAGGAGTTGGTATGTTGTTAAGACTTTTAAAATGAAGATGTTTTATCTCAATCAAGACACTATTCTTTCTTTTAGTTAATGACATTTATAAATGGACCGATATTTATCAAAACAATAGTATTACTCCATTGATTTTATTTCGATAGTCCCTATTCGTTCACTTATTTTTGTTTTCGATATGAAATACCTACGTTTTTTTAATTAAGGCACCACTCCGTCGCCGACAGGACCAGGAGTACCACCGCCAGGACCAACCACACAGGCACCAGGAGTTGGTAAGTGGTTAAGAGTTTTAAAATGAAGGATTTTTATCTCAATCAAGGCTGTTTATTTTTCATTAAATAAATGACTTTCACAATTGCACTGATATTTATCAAAATTATATTTTCACTCCATTAATTTTATTTCGATGGCCCCTACTTCGATCACATGTTCTTATTTTCGATATTGAATACCAACGGTTTTGTAATTCAGGCACTACTCTGTCGCCGACAGGACCAGGAGTACCACCGCCAGGACCAACCACACAGGCACCAGGAGTTGGTAAGTTGTCTAGAATATTAAAAGAAGATGTTTCATCTCAATCAAAACTCTTTTTTTAATTAATGACTTTAATAATTTAACCGATTTTTATCAAAAGATTAATTTTACTCCATTGATTTTATTTCGAGTCCCCCTACTTCGGTCACATGTATTTGTACGTGATATTAAATACCTACGGTTTTGTAATTTAGGCACCACTCCGTCGCCGACAGGACCAGGAGTACCACCGCCAGGACCAACCACACAGGCACCAGGAGTTGGTAAGTTGTTAAGACTTTTTAAAAGACGATTATTTATCTCAATGAAGACTCTCTTCTTTCTTTTAATTAATGACTTTTATAATTGGACCGATATTTATCAAAACAAAAATATTACTCCATTGATTTTATTTCGATGGCCCCTTCTTCGTTCACATATTTTTGTTTTCGATATTTTATAATTACGTTTTTGTAATACAGGCACTACTCCGTCGCCGACAGGACCAGGAGTACCACCACCAGGACCAACAACACAGGCACCAGGAGTTGGTAAGCCGTTTAGAGTTTTACAACAAAGTAACTTTATCTCACTCAAAACTTTTTATTTTTCTGTATATAAATGAGTTTTATAATTGCACCGATATTTATCAAAACAATAATTTTACTCCATTGATTTTATTTCGATAGCCCTTCTACGTTCACGTATCCTCCTTTTTTATTGAATACCTATGGTTTTGTAATTCAGGCACTACTCCGTCGCCGACAGGACCAGGAGTACCACCGCCAGGACCAACCACACAGGCACCAGGAGTTGGTAAGCTGTTAATACTTTTAAAAGATGATTTTTTATCTCAATCAAGACTCTCTTCTTTCTTTTTATTAATGACGTTTAATACCGAAACAAATATTGGAAACAAGTTCTTTTGTCTTTGGAAGATTGGGAGCTTGTTTATTTCACGTCCTACTTCTGTTAAATTTTAGAAAAACATCAAAAGGAATTGTGGAAATACCGAAACAAATATTGGCAACAAGCTTGTATTGGCCTTTCAAGATTGCGAGTGTGTTTATTGCACGTCCGGGTTTTGTCGTATTTAAGAAAAACAATCCAACGGCAATGTCCTCATTTTTTATGTATTTTTGCTCATATCTGTTGGTCATATGGAGATTTAGCAAGCTATACCTTTTAAACTGATACCTGAATGCTAGGGAGTAACCAGTCATCAACAGTTAACAGAGCATAATGACATGATACAACAAACATCGTGTTTGTTAATCGGGTTACTTGAAATATTTACATGAAAACCTACAGGAACAAGAGCAGTAGCCAATTGTTTAAACATCAACCGAGTTTAATGGTACAGGGTAAACGCCAAAGACATAGAACATAAAAACAAACAATCACAAACGAGAAAGAAACGTGGAACAACACCACAAACTCCACAAACAACACAGGACATATATACTATATAAAAACTAGGTATGTCTATTAATGATTAATAGTTAACGCATTGGAACGGTCAGTACAATGTAATTTTACTGGGGGTTTAAATCAGTTTGCGTGCACATCCACATAGTTATCAGAGAGGTTTGTTTTTAGAATGCGACAAATACGTTGGTATGGGGGATTATGTGGACAACCTTGAAGTAACGAGTGCTGGCCAGGATATAACCAATGCTTTCACGGAGAGCGGAGAATACCTGACGACCGCTGTCGCCTCGTCTCTCGAACTTAATATCGGTGTTGCTAACGTTGAATCAGATGTCACAGTGGAAACCTTCTCGGTCAAAATCGAGGCAGATACTCCTGGAGCTAAAATTGAAAGCGTCGAATTGGTGTTATTGCAGGAGGATGACACTACGTTGACAACTCTGGTAACATTCTTATTTTATCTTGTCAAAATTATATCATTGTTTGATGCATATGTTTTAGTATAAGCCAATCCATGTCCGTTTTTAATCCGAATGTGACATACAAAGAATGCTTCTGGCGTTTTCCAATTCCGTATTCTTGAAGTAGTGGGTGTCGATTGCTTTCTTTATTCAAGATGAAAATGACGTCGTAAATATATTTTTATTCATGAAGTCATCAAACTGGCTGTAACAAAAGCGAGTACTTCTAAATTGAATAGCGATGTTTGTTTTATTTGGTTTTAATGTGTTCTGGTGTATTAGTAGCAAACTTTACATACTTGAACGTTCTCTATTTCCTTAAGATTCGTATTTTTTTTAAGTTTAAAATTGCAGATTTATGTTTATATTGAAGAACATGCACTAAACCGTTAACAATAACTGGACTTATTATGACGTCATTTCCGGAAGGCGGTTTCTTTGGTAACGAACAGTGCGCCAAATTCTGGAATAAATGGAAGAAAAAATACTTCCAAAGGAATATAATGATTGTTCAGCATATAATCATAAATCCGTTTCGACAGTTTAACGATATTTTCAACAATCCATGCACCGCGGTCTCGTATTGTACATGTTTACACACCGAACTCGACGTGAAACAAAACAGCGTCCTATCATAAACGTCTCTGTATAATTATTGTAGATGTAACGAATATATGGTTATTATTTTTAAATTTAAAGTAACGTTTTAAAACAGGAGCATGTTCTGTTATGAATTGCCTTAGAACAAAGCCCCTTGGCGGGATTAAGATATACGGAAACTGCGGTTGAATTCCATGTGTACTCATGTTGTTATTTTGCTTTTGTCTCGACTAAAAACACTTTTTGGAGATAGCTTGTTATTATACCGGTATATATTTGAATGTTACCACAAGGTTTTGCTGGAATAATAAGAATGAAAACATACCAATTTATTTATTTGAATGTGTTTTTTTTTAATTTGTAGACTCTAGAGCCTGTGTCCCTTACTGGGCCCACATTTAGAAGTGTGACGGGCGATTTCCCGGCAGATTTTACAACTGGGAGAATGCTTTTACGCTTAGAGAGTGACATAGAAACGACTTTCAAGTTATCTGACTTGCTCATTAAGGCTTGTTTCGAACCAAAAGGTGAGAATCACCAATTCAAGAAAGAATTTTTTCATTAATCGGAACATCTCGGACATTTTCCATCGAAAACAACCTCGGATGTATGTAGGCGGTTTCTATGTCAGAATTCTTTACATTTAACTATGCTGCGAGTAGATCGCGTAGTAATTTTAATTTAGAAGTCTATCCTAGGTTAGGGACTTGACTCTTAAAAATAATATTTATATAAGCGATAATATATTTCAGTTTGATTCGATTTGAACAAAATAATACAACTTACACGTTAACACACGAAAATTCATTATGATTATTATTATTATGATTATTATTATTATTATTATTGATCAATTTTACGATTTCTTTCTTCTGATATACTAGTTTACATCTTAGGTTGTTTTCTTCTGATGTATAAGTATACATCCTAGGTTGTTTTCGATGGAAAATGGCCGTGGAGTTCTGATAAAATATATGATGTCAAATCTCGCTATGTCGAAGTCGTTGGGACTTTGGGGAATACTTTGAAATAACGTAAAATAAAAAAAATCCCCAAAACAAAAAGAGTTTAACTTAACCCAACACAATCGGGATTAAAATCAACATAGCCAGAACATTGAGATAACAGAGTTTGACATAACGAGTTTTGACTGTATTAACCAACACAAATTAGGTCATCAAACATACAACACAGGACCAACCAAACCGACACCAGGAACTGGTAAGGGGTCTAGAATATTTAAAGAAGATTTTTTTTTTTATCTCAAACGAGACTCTTTATTTTTCTTTTAATAAGTGTCGTTTATAATTGCACTGAAATTTATTAAAACAATAATTTTACTGCATTGATTTTTCCATGGCCCCTTCTTCGTTCATATATTCTTGTTTTCTTTATTCAATACCAACGGTTTTGTAATTCAGGCACTACTCCGTCGCCGACAGGGCCAGGAGTACCACCACCAGGACCAACCACACAAGCACCAGGAGTTGGTAAGTGGTTTAGAGTTTTAAAATGAAGTATTTTTATCTCAATCAAGCCTTTTTATTTTCCTTTTAATTAATGACTTTTATAATTGGACCGATAATTATCAAAACAATAATCTTACTCCATTGATTTTATTTCGATGGGCCCTACTTCGTTCCCATATTTTTCTTTTCGATATTAAATACCTACGTTTTTGTAATTTAGGCACTACTCCGTCGCCGACAGGACCAGGAGTACCACCGCCAGGACCAACCACACAGGCACCAGGAGTTGGTAAGTGGTTTAGAGTTTTAAAATGAAGGATTTTTATCTCAATCAAGAGTCGTTATTTTTCTTTAAATAAATGAATTTTACAATTGCACTGATATTTATCAAAATTATATTTTCACTCCATTAATTTCATTTCGATGGCCCCTACTTCGATCACATATTCTTGTTTTCGATATTGATTACCAACGGTTCTGTAATTCAGGCACTACTCCGTCGCCGACAGGACCAGGAGTACCACCGCCAGGACCAACCACACAGGCACCAGGAGTTGGTAAGTTGTCTAGAATATTAAAAGAAGATGTTTCATCTCAATCAAGACTCTTTTTTTAAATTAATGACTTTAATAATTTCACCGATTTTTATCAAAAGATTAATTTTACTCCATTGATTTTATTTCGAGTCCCCCTACTTCGGTCACATGTATTTGTACTCGATATTAAATACCTACGTTTTTGTAATTTAGGCACCACTCCGTCGCCGACAGGACCAGGAGTACCACCGCCAGGACCAACCACACAGGAACCAGGAGTTGGTAAGTTGTTAAGACTTTTAAAAGAAGATTTTTTATCTCAATGAAGACTCTCTTCTTTCTTTTAATTAATGACTTTTATAATCGGACCTATATTTATCAATACAATAATAATACTGCATTGATTTTATTTCGATAGCCACTACTTCGTTCATATGTATTTGTTTCCGATATTAAATACCTTCGTTTTTGTAATTTAGGCACCACTCCGTCGCCGACAGGACCAGGAGTAACACCGCCAGGACCAACCACACAGGCACCAGGAGTTGGTATGTTGTTAAGACTTTTAAAATGAAGATTTTTTATCTCAATCAAGACACTCTTCTTTCTTTTAATTAATGACATTTATAATCGGACCTATATTTATCAATACAATAATATTACTCCATTGATTTTATTTCGATAGCCACTACTTCGTTCACTTATTTTTGTTTTCGATATTAAATACCTTCGTTTTTGAAATTTAGGCACCACTCCGTCGCCGACAGGACCAGGAGTACCACCGCCAGGACCAACCACACAGGCACCAGGAGTTGGTAAGTTGTTAAGACTTTTAAAAAAAGATTATTTCTTTTTATCTCAATGAAGACTCTCTTCTCTCTTTTAATTAATGACTTTTATAATTGGACCGATATTTATCAAAACAATAATATTACTCCATTGATTTTATTTCGATTGCCCCTACTTCGTTCACATATTTTTGTTTTCGATATTTTATAATTACGTTTTTGTAATACAGGCACTACTCCTTCGCCGACAGGACCAGGAGTACCACCACCAGGACCAACAACACAGGCACCAGGAGTTGGTAAGCGGTTAAGAGTTTTACAACAAAGTAATTTTATCTTAATCAAAACTTTTTATTTTTCTTTAAATAAATGAGTTTTATAATTGCACTGATATTTATCAAAACAATAATTTTACTCCATTGATTTTATTTCGATAGCCCTTCTACGCTTACCTATCCTTTTGCTATTGAATAACTATGGTTTTGTAATTCAGGCACCACTCCGTCGCCGACAGGACCAGGAGTACCGACCCCAGGACCAGCCACACAGCCACCAGGAGTACCGACGCCAGGACCAGCCACACAGCCACCAGGTGTACCAACGCCAGGACCAGCCACACAGCCACCAGGTGTACCAACGCCAGAACCAGCCACACAGCCACCAGGTGTACCAACGCCAGGACCAGCCACACAACCACCAGGTGTGCCAACGCCAGGACCAGCCACACAGCCACCAGGTGTACCAACGCCAGGACCAGCCACACAGCCACCTGGTGTACCAACGCCAGGACCAACCACACAGGCACCAGGAGTTGGTAAGTGGTTTGGGGTTTTAAAATGAAGGATTTTTATCTCAATCAAGACTCTATATTTTTCATTAATAAATGAATTTTACAATTGCACTGATATTTATCAAAATTATATTTTCACTCCATTGATTTTATTTCGGTAGCTTTTCTACGTTCACGTATCGTTCTTTTCTTGATTGAATTCCTACGGTTCTGTAATTCAGGCACTACTCCGTCGCCGACAGGACCAGGAGTACCACCGCCAGGACCAACCACACAGGCACCAGGAGTTGGTATGTTGTTAAGACTTTTAAAATGAAGATGTTTTATCTCAATCAAGACACTATTCTTTCTTTTAGTTAATGACATTTATAAATGGACCGATATTTATCAAAACAATAGTATTACTCCATTGATTTTATTTCGATAGTCCCTATTCGTTCACTTATTTTTGTTTTCGATATGAAATACCTACGTTTTTTTAATTAAGGCACCACTCCGTCGCCGACAGGACCAGGAGTACCACCGCCAGGACCAACAACACAGGCACCAGGAGTTGGTAAGTGGTTAAGAGTTTTAAAATGAAGGATAATTATCTCAATCAAGACTATTTATTTTTCATTAAATAAATGACTTTCACAATTGCACTGATATTTATCAAAATGATATTTTCACTCCATTAATTTTATTTCGATGGCCCCTACTTCGATCACATGTTCTTATTTTCGATATTGAATACCAACGGTTTTGTAATTCAGGCACTACTCCGTCGCCGACAGGACCAGGAGTACCACCGCCAGGACCAACCACACAGGCACCAGGAGTTGGTAAGTTGTCTAGAATATTAAAAGAAGATGTTTCATCTCAATCAAAACTCTTTTTTTTAAATTAATGACTTGAATAATTTCACCGATTTTTATCAAAAGATTAATTTTACTCCATTGATTTTATTTCGAGTCCCCCTACTTCGGTCACATGTATTTGTACGTGATATTAAATACCTACGTTTTTGTAATTTAGGCACCACTCCGTCGCCGACAGGACCAGGAGTACCACCGCCAGGACCAACCACACAGGCACCAGGAGTTGGTAAGTTGTTGAGACTTTTAAAAGAAGATTTTTTATCTCAATGAAGACTCTCTTCTTTCTTCTAATTAATGACTTTTATAATTGGACCGATATTTATCAAAACAATAATATTACTCCATTGATTTTATTTCGATGGCCCCTTCTTCGTTCACATATTTTTGTTTTCGATATTTTATAATTACGTTTTTGTAATACAGGCACTACTCCGTCGCCGACAGGACCAGGAGTACCACCACCAGGACCAACAACACAGGCACCAGGAGTTGGTAAGCCGTTTAGAGTTTTACAACAAAGTAACTTTATCTCACTCAAAACTTTTTATTTTTCTTTATATAAATGAGTTTTATAATTGCACCGATATTTATTAAAACAAAAATTTTACTCTATTGATTTTATTTCGATAGCCCTTCTACGTTCACGTATCCTCCTTTTTTATTGAATACCTATGGTTTTGTAATTCAGGCACTACTCCGTCGCCAACAGGACCAGGAGTACCACCGCCAGGACCAACCACACAGGCACCAGGAGTTGGTAAGTGGTTTGGAGTTTTAAAATTGATAATTTTTATCTCAATCAAGACTCTTTATTTTTCATTAAATAAATGACTTTCACAATTGCACTGATATTTATCAAAATGATATTTTCACTCCATTAATTTTATTTCGATAGCCCTTCTACGTTCACGTATCGTTCTTTTCTTGATTGAATTCCTACGGTTTTGTAATTCAGGCACTACTCCGTCGCCGACAGGACCAGGAGTACCACCGCCAGGACCAACCACACAGGCACCAGGAGTTGGTAAGCTGTTAAGACTTTTAAAAGATGATTTTTTATCTCAATCAAGACTCTCTTCTTTCTTTTTATTAATGACGTTTAATACCGAAACAAATATTGGAAACAAGTTCTTTTGTCTTTGGAAGATTGGGAGCTTGTTTATTTCACGTCCTACTTCTGTTAAATTTTAGAAAAACATCAAAAGGAATTGTGGAAATACCGAAACAAATATTGGCAACAAGCTTGTATTGGCCTTTCAAGATTGCGAGTGTGTTTATTGCACGTCCGAGTTTTGTCGTATTTAAGAAAAACAATCCAACGGCAATGTCCTCATTTTTTATGTATTTTTGCTCATATCTGTTGGTCATATGGAGATTTAGCAAGCTATACCTTTTAAACTGATACCTGAATGCTAGGGAGTAACCAGTCATCAACTTTTAACAGAGCATAATGACATGATACAACAAACATCGTGTTTGTTAATCGGGTTACTTGAAATATCTACATGAAAACCTACAGGAACAAGAGCAGTAGCCAATTGTTTAAACATCAACCGAGTTTAATGGTACAGGGTAAACGCCAAAGACATAGAACATAAAACAAACAATCACAAACGAGAAAGAAACGTGGAACAACACCACAAACTCCACAAACAACACAGGACATATATACTATATAAAAACTAGGTATGTCTATTAATGATTAATAGTTAACGCCTTGGAACGGTCAGTACAATGTAATTTTACTGGGGGTTTAAATCAGTTTGCGTGCACATCCACATAGTTATCAGAGAGGTTTGTTTTTAGAATGCGACAAATACGTTGGTATGGGGGATTATGTGGACAACCTTGAAGTAACGAGTGCTGGCCAGGATATAACCAATGCTTTCACGGAGAGCGGAGAATACCTGACGACCGCTGTCGCCTCGTCTCTCGAACTTAATATCGGTGTTGCTAACGTTGAATCAGATGTCACAGTGGAAACCTTCTCGGTCAAAATCGAGGCAGATACTCCTGGAGCTAAAATTGAAAGCGTCGAATTGGTGTTATTGCAGGAGGATGACACTACGTTGACAACTCTGGTAACATTCTTATTTTATCTTGTCAAAATTATATCATTGTTTGATGCATATGTTTTAGTATAAGCCAATCCATGTCCGTTTTTAATCCGAATGTGACATACAAAGAATGCTTCTGGCGTTTTCCAATTCCGTATTCTTGAAGTAGTGGGTGTCGATTGCTTTCTTTATTCAAGATGAAAATGACGTCGTAAATATATTTTTATTCATGAAGTCATCAAACTGGCTGTAACAAAAGCGAGTACTTCTAAATTGAATAGCGATGTTTGTTTTATTTGGTTTTAATGTGTTCTGGTGTATTAGTAGCAAACTTTACATACTTGAACGTTCTCTATTTCCTTAAGATTCGTATTTTTTTTAAGTTTAAAATTGCAGATTTATGTTTATATTGAAG
Source organism: Mya arenaria (assembly GCF_026914265.1). Classification (NCBI taxonomy): domain Eukaryota; kingdom Metazoa; phylum Mollusca; class Bivalvia; order Myida; family Myidae; genus Mya; species Mya arenaria. The sequence continues at coordinate 54,774,412 of NC_069135.1, forward strand.
AACATGCACTAAACCGTTAACAATAACTGGACTTATTATGACGTCATTTCCGGAAGGCGGTTTCTTTGGTAACGAACAGTGCGCCAAATTCTGGAATAAATGGAAGAAAAAATACTTCCAAAGGAATATAATGATTGTTCAGCATATAATCATAAATCCGTTTCGACAGTTTAACGATATTTTCAACAATCCATGCACCGCGGTCTCGTATTGTACATGTTTACACACCGAACTCGACGTGAAACAAAACAGCGTCCTATCATAAACGTCTCTGTATAATTATTGTAGATGTAACGAATATATGGTTATTATTTTTAAACTTAAAGTAACGTTTTAAAACAGGAGCATGTTCTGTTATGAATTGCCTTAGAACAAAGCCCCTTGGCGGGATTAAGATATACGGAAACTGCGGTTGAATTGCATGTGTACTCATGTTGTTATTTTGCTTTTGTCTCGACTAAAAACACTTTTTGGAGATAGCTTGTTATTATACCGGTATATATTTGAATGTTACCACAAGGTTTTGCTGGAATAATAAGAATGAAAACATACCAATTTATTTATTTGAATGTGTTTTTTTTTTAATTTGTAGACTCTAGAGCCTGTGTCCCTTACTGGGCCCACATTTAGAAGTGTGACGGGCGATTTCCCGGCAGATTTTACTAACTGGGAGAATGCTTTTACGCTTAGAGAGTGACATAGAAACGACTTTCAAGTTATCTGACTTGCTCATTAAGGCTTGTTTCGAACCAAAAGGTGAGAATCACCAATTCAAGAAAGAATTTTTTCATTAATCGGAACATCTCGGACATTTTCCATCGAAAACAACCTCGGATGTATGTAGGCGGTTTCTATGTCAGAATTCTTTACATTTAACTATGCTGCGAGTAGATCGCGTAGTAATTTTAATTTAGAAGTCTATCCTAGGTTAGGGACTTGACTCTTAAAAATAATATTTATATAAGCGATAATATATTTCAGTTTGATTCGATTTGAACAAAATAATACAACTTACACGTTAACACACGAAAATTCATTATGATTATTATTATTATGATTATTATTATTATTATTATTGATCAATTTTACGATTTCTTTCTTCTGATATACTAGTTTACATCTTAGGTTGTTTTCTTCTGATGTATAAGTATACATCCTAGGTTGTTTTCGATGGAAAATGGCCGTGGAGTTCTGATAAAATATATGATGTCAAATCTCGCTATGTCGAAGTCGTTGGGACTTTGGGGAATACTTTGAAATAACGTAAAATAAAAAAAATCCCCAAAACAAAAAGAGTTTAACTTAACCCAACACAATCGGGATTAAAATCAACATAGCCAGAACATTGAGATAACAGAGTTTGACATAACGAGTTTTGACTGTATTAACCAACACAAATTAGGTCATCAAACATACAACACAGGACCAACCAAACCGACACCAGGAACTGGTAAGGGGTCTAGAATATTTAAAGAAGATTTTTTTTTTTATCTCAAACGAGACTCTTTATTTTTCTTTTAATAAGTGTCGTTTATAATTGCACTGAAATTTATTAAAACAATAATTTTACTGCATTGATTTTTCCATGGCCCCTTCTTCGTTCATATATTCTTGTTTTCTTTATTCAATACCAACGGTTTTGTAATTCAGGCACTACTCCGTCGCCGACAGGGCCAGGAGTACCACCACCAGGACCAACCACACAAGCACCAGGAGTTGGTAAGTGGTTTAGAGTTTTAAAATGAAGTATTTTTATCTCAATCAAGCCTTTTTATTTTCCTTTTAATTAATGACTTTTATAATTGGACCGATAATTATCAAAACAATAATCTTACTCCATTGATTTTATTTCGATGGGCCCTACTTCGTTCCCATATTTTTCTTTTCGATATTAAATACCTACGTTTTTGTAATTTAGGCACTACTCCGTCGCCGACAGGACCAGGAGTACCACCGCCAGGACCAACCACACAGGCACCAGGAGTTGGTAAGTGGTTTAGAGTTTTAAAATGAAGGATTTTTATCTCAATCAAGAGTCGTTATTTTTCTTTAAATAAATGAATTTTACAATTGCACTGATATTTATCAAAATTATATTTTCACTCCATTAATTTCATTTCGATGGCCCCTACTTCGATCACATATTCTTGTTTTCGATATTGATTACCAACGGTTCTGTAATTCAGGCACTACTCCGTCGCCGACAGGACCAGGAGTACCACCGCCAGGACCAACCACACAGGCACCAGGAGTTGGTAAGTTGTCTAGAATATTAAAAGAAGATGTTTCATCTCAATCAAGACTCTTTTTTTAAATTAATGACTGTAATAATTTCACCGATTTTTATCAAAAGATTAATTTTACTCCATTGATTTTATTTCGAGTCCCCCTACTTCGGTCACATGTATTTGTACTCGATATTAAATACCTACGTTTTTGTAATTTAGGCACCACTCCGTCGCCGACAGGACCAGGAGTACCACCGCCAGGACCAACCACACAGGAACCAGGAGTTGGTAAGTTGTTAAGACTTTTAAAAGAAGATTTTTTATCTCAATGAAGACTCTCTTCTTTCTTTTAATTAATGACTTTTATAATCGGACCTATATTTATCAATACAATAATAATACTGCATTGATTTTATTTCGATAGCCACTACTTCGTTCATATGTATTTGTTTCCGATATTAAATACCTTCGTTTTTGTAATTTAGGCACCACTCCGTCGCCGACAGGACCAGGAGTACCACCGCCAGGACCAACCACACAGGCACCAGGAGTTGGTATGTTGTTAAGACTTTTAAAATGAAGATTTTTTATCTCAATCAAGACACTCTTCTTTCTTTTAATTAATGACATTTATAATCGGACCTATATTTATCAATACAATAATATTACTCCATTGATTTTATTTCGATAGCCACTACTTCGTTCACTTATTTTTGTTTTCGATATTAAATACCTTCGTTTTTGAAATTTAGGCACCACTCCGTCGCCGACAGGACCAGGAGTACCACCGCCAGGACCAACCACACAGGCACCAGGAGTTGGTAAGTTGTTAAGACTTTTAAAAAAAGATTATTTCTTTTTATCTCAATGAAGACTCTCTTCTCTCTTTTAATTAATGACTTTTATAATTGGACCGATATTTATCAAAACAATAATATTACTCCATTGATTTTATTTCGATTGCCCCTACTTCGTTCACATATTTTTGTTTTCGATATTTTATAATTACGTTTTTGTAATACAGGCACTACTCCTTCGCCGACAGGACCAGGAGTACCACCACCAGGACCAACAACACAGGCACCAGGAGTTGGTAAGCGGTTAAGAGTTTTACAACAAAGTAATTTTATCTTAATCAAAACTTTTTATTTTTCTTTAAATAAATGAGTTTTATAATTGCACTGATATTTATCAAAACAATAATTTTACTCCATTGATTTTATTTCGATAGCCCTTCTACGCTTACCTATCCTTTTGCTATTGAATAACTATGGTTTTGTAATTCAGGCACCACTCCGTCGCCGACAGGACCAGGAGTACCGACCCCAGGACCAGCCACACAGCCACCAGGAGTACCGACGCCAGGACCAGCCACACAGCCACCAGGTGTACCAACGCCAGGACCAGCCACACAGCCACCAGGTGTACCAACGCCAGAACCAGCCACACAGCCACCAGGTGTACCAACGCCAGGACCAGCCACACAACCACCAGGTGTGCCAACGCCAGGACCAGCCACACAGCCACCAGGTGTACCAACGCCAGGACCAGCCACACAGCCACCTGGTGTACCAACGCCAGGACCAACCACACAGGCACCAGGAGTTGGTAAGTGGTTTGGGGTTTTAAAATGAAGGATTTTTATCTCAATCAAGACTCTATATTTTTCATTAAATAAATGAATTTTACAATTGCACTGATATTTATCAAAATTATATTTTCACTCCATTGATTTTATTTCGGTAGCTTTTCTACGTTCACGTATCGTTCTTTTCTTGATTGAATTCCTACGGTTCTGTAATTCAGGCACTACTCCGTCGCCGACAGGACCAGGAGTACCACCGCCAGGACCAACCACACAGGCACCAGGAGTTGGTATGTTGTTAAGACTTTTAAAATGAAGATGTTTTATCTCAATCAAGACACTATTCTTTCTTTTAGTTAATGACATTTATAAATGGACCGATATTTATCAAAACAATAGTATTACTCCATTGATTTTATTTCGATAGTCCCTATTCGTTCACTTATTTTTGTTTTCGATATGAAATACCTACGTTTTTTTAATTAAGGCACCACTCCGTCGCCGACAGGACCAGGAGTACCACCGCCAGGACCAACAACACAGGCACCAGGGTTTGGTAAGTGGTTAAGAGTTTTAAAATGAAGGATACTTATCTCAATCAAGACTATTTATTTTTCATTAAATAAATGACTTTCACAATTGCACTGATATTTATCAAAATGATATTTTCACTCCATTAATTTTATTTCGATGGCCCCTACTTCGATCACATGTTCTTATTTTCGATATTGAATACCAACGGTTTTGTAATTCAGGCACTACTCCGTCGCCGACAGGACCAGGAGTACCACCGCCAGGACCAACCACACAGGCACCAGGAGTTGGTAAGTTGTCTAGAATATTAAAAGAAGATGTTTCATCTCAATCAAAACTCTTTTTTTTAAATTAATGACTTGAATAATTTCACCGATTTTTATCAAAAGATTAATTTTACTCCATTGATTTTATTTCGAGTCCCCCTACTTCGGTCACATGTATTTGTACGTGATATTAAATACCTACGTTTTTGTAATTTAGGCACCACTCCGTCGCCGACAGGACCAGGAGTACCACCGCCAGGACCAACCACACAGGCACCAGGAGTTGGTAAGTTGTTGAGACTTTTAAAAGAAGATTTTTTTATCTCAATGAAGACTCTCTTCTTTCTTCTAATTAATGACTTTTATAATTGGACCGATATTTATCAAAACAATAATATTACTCCATTGATTTTATTTCGATGGCCCCTTCTTCGTTCACATATTTTTGTTTTCGATATTTTATAATTACGTTTTTGTAATACAGGCACTACTCCGTCGCCGACAGGACCAGGAGTACCACCACCAGGACCAACAACACAGGCACCAGGAGTTGGTAAGCCGTTTAGAGTTTTACAACAAAGTAACTTTATCTCACTCAAAACTTTTTATTTTTCTTTATATAAATGAGTTTTATAATTGCACCGATATTTATTAAAACAAAAATTTTACTCTATTGATTTTATTTCGATAGCCCTTCTACGTTCACGTATCCTCCTTTTTTATTGAATACCTATGGTTTTGTAATTCAGGCACTACTCCGTCGCCGACAGGACCAGGAGTACCACCGCCAGGACCAACCACACAGGCACCAGGAGTTGGTAAGTGGTTTGGAGTTTTAAAATGGATAATTTTTATCTCAATCAAGACTCTTTATTTTTCATTAAATAAATGACTTTCACAATTGCACTGATATTTATCAAAATGATATTTTCACTCCATTAATTTTATTTCGATAGCCCTTCTACGTTCACGTATCGTTCTTTTCTTGATTGAATTCCTACGGTTTTGTAATTCAGGCACTACTCCGTCGCCGACAGGACCAGGAGTACCACCGCCAGGACCAACCACACAGGCACCAGGAGTTGGTAAGCTGTTAAGACTTTTAAAAGATGATTTTTTATCTCAATCAAGACTCTCTTCTTTCTTTTTATTAATGACGTTTAATACCGAAACAAATATTGGAAACAAGTTATTTTGTCTTTGGAAGATTGGGAGCTTGTTTATTTCACGTCCTACTTCTGTTAAATTTTAGAAAAACATCAAAAGGAATTGTGGAAATACCGAAACAAATATTGGCAACAAGCTTGTATTGGCCTTTCAAGATTGCGAGTGTGTTTATTGCACGTCCGAGTTTTGTCGTATTTAAGAAAAACAATCCAACGGCAATGTCCTCATTTTTTATGTATTTTTGCTCATATCTGTTGGTCATATGGAGATTTAGCAAGCTATACCTTTTAAACTGATACCTGAATGCTAGGGAGTAACCAGTCATCAACTTTTAACAGAGCATAATGACATGATACAACAAACATCGTGTTTGTTAATCGGGTTACTTGAAATATCTACATGAAAACCTACAGGAACAAGAGCAGTAGCCAATTGTTTAAACATCAACCGAGTTTAATGGTACAGGGTAAACGCCAAAGACATAGAACATAAAAACAAACAATCACAAACGAGAAAGAAACGTGGAACAACACCACAAACTCCACAAACAACACAGGACATATATACTATATAAAAACTAGGTATGTCTATTAATGATTAATAGTTAACGCCTTGGAACGGTCAGTACAATGTAATTTTACTGGGGGTTTAAATCAGTTTGCGTGCACATCCACATAGTTATCAGAGAGGTTTGTTTTTAGAATGCGACAAATACGTTGGTATGGGGGATTATGTGGACAACCTTGAAGTAACGAGTGCTGGCCAGGATATAACCAATGCTTTCACGGAGAGCGGAGAATACCTGACGACCGCTGTCGCCTCGTCTCTCGAACTTAATATCGGTGTTGCTAACGTTGAATCAGATGTCACAGTGGAAACCTTCTCGGTCAAAATCGAGGCAGATACTCCTGGAGCTAAAATTGAAAGCGTCGAATTGGTGTTATTGCAGGAGGATGACACTACGTTGACAACTCTGGTAACATTCTTATTTTATCTTGTCAAAATTATATCATTGTTTGATGCATATGTTTTAGTATAAGCCAATCCATGTCCGTTTTTAATCCGAATGTGACATACAAAGAATGCTTCTGGCGTTTTCCAATTCCGTATTCTTGAAGTAGTGGGTGTCGATTGCTTTCTTTATTCAAGATGAAAATGACGTCGTAAATATATTTTTATTCATGAAGTCATCAAACTGGCTGTAACAAAAGCGAGTACTTCTAAATTGAATAGCGATGTTTGTTTTATTTGGTTTTAATGTGTTCTGGTGTATTAGTAGCAAACTTTACATACTTGAACGTTCTCTATTTCCTTAAGATTCGTATTTTTTTTAAGTTTAAAATTGCAGATTTATGTTTATATTGAAGAACATGCACTAAACCGTTAACAATAACTGGACTTATTATGACGTCATTTCCGGAAGGCGGTTTCTTTGGTAACGAACAGTGCGCCAAATTCTGGAATAAATGGAAGAAAAAATACTTCCAAAGGAATATAATGATTGTTCAGCATATAATCATAAATCCGTTTCGACAGTTTAACGATATTTTCAACAATCCATGCACCGCGGTCTCGTATTGTACATGTTTACACACCGAACTCGACGTGAAACAAAACAGCGTCCTATCATAAACGTCTCTGTATAATTATTGTAGATGTAACGAATATATGGTTATTATTTTTAAATTTAAAGTAACGTTTAAAACAGGAGCATGTTCTGTTATGAATTGCCTTAGAACAAAGCCCCTTGGCGGGATTAAGATATACGGAAACTGCGGTTGAATTCCATGTGTACTCATGTTGTTATTTTGCTTTTGTCTCGACTAAAAACACTTTTTGGAGATAGCTTGTTATTATACCGGTATATATTTGAATGTTACCACAAGGTTTTGCTGGAATAATAAGAATGAAAACATACCAATTTATTTATTTGAATGTGTTTTTTTTTAATTTGTAGACTCTAGAGCCTGTGTCCCTTACTGGGCCCACATTTAGAAGTGTGACGGGCGATTTCCCGGCAGATTTTACAACTGGGAGAATGCTTTTACGCTTAGAGAGTGACATAGAAACGACTTTCAAGTTATCTGACTTGCTCATTAAGGCTTGTTTCGAACCAAAAGGTGAGAATTACCAATTCAAGAAAGAATTTTTTCATTAATCGGAACATCTCGGACATTTTCCATCGAAAACAACCTCGGATGTATGTAGGCGGTTTCTATGTCAGAATTCTTTACATTTAACTATGCTGCGAGTAGATCGCGTAGTAATTTTAATTTAGAAGTCTATCCTAGGTTAGGGACTTGACTCTTAAAAATAATATTTATATAAGCGATAATATATTTCAGTTTGATTCGATTTGAACAAAATAATACAACTTACACGTTAACACACGAAAATTCATTATGATTATTATTATTATGATTATTATTATTATTATTATTGATCAATTTTACGATTTCTTTCTTCTGATATACTAGTTTACATCTTAGGTTGTTTTCTTCTGATGTATAAGTATACATCCTAGGTTGTTTTCGATGGAAAATGGCCGTGGAGTTCTGATAAAATATATGATGTCAAATCTCGCTATGTCGAAGTCGTTGGGACTTTGGGGAATACTTTGAAATAACGTAAAATAAAAAAAATCCCCAAAACAAAAAGAGTTTAACTTAACCCAACACAATCGGGATTAAAATCAACATAGCCAGAACATTGAGATAACAGAGTTTGACATAACGAGTTTTGACTGTATTAACCAACACAAATTAGGTCATCAAACATACAACACAGGACCAACCAAACCGACACCAGGAACTGGTAAGGGGTCTAGAATATTTAAAGAAGATTTTTTTTTTATCTCAAACGAGACTCTTTATTTTTCTTTTAATAAGTGTCGTTTATAATTGCACTGAAATTTATTAAAACAATAATTTTACTGCATTGATTTTTCCATGGCCCCTTCTTCGTTCATATATTCTTGTTTTCTTTATTCAATACCAACGGTTTTGTAATTCAGGCACTACTCCGTCGCCGACAGGGCCAGGAGTACCACCACCAGGACCAACCACACAAGCACCAGGAGTTGGTAAGTGGTTTAGAGTTTTAAAATGAAGTATTTTTATCTCAATCAAGCCTTTTTATTTTCCTTTTAATTAATGACTTTTATAATTGGACCGATAATTATCAAAACAATAATCTTACTCCATTGATTTTATTTCGATGGGCCCTACTTCGTTCCCATATTTTTCTTTTCGATATTAAATACCTACGTTTTTGTAATTTAGGCACTACTCCGTCGCCGACAGGACCAGGAGTACCACCGCCAGGACCAACCACACAGGCACCAGGAGTTGGTAAGTGGTTTAGAGTTTTAAAATGAAGGATTTTTATCTCAATCAAGAGTCGTTATTTTTCTTTAAATAAATGAATTTTACAATTGCACTGATATTTATCAAAATTATATTTTCACTCCATTAATTTCATTTCGATGGCCCCTACTTCGATCACATATTCTTGTTTTCGATATTGATTACCAACGGTTCTGTAATTCAGGCACTACTCCGTCGCCGACAGGACCAGGAGTACCACCGCCAGGACCAACCACACAGGCACCAGGAGTTGGTAAGTTGTCTAGAATATTAAAAGAAGATGTTTCATCTCAATCAAGACTCTTTTTTTAAATTAATGACTTTAATAATTTCACCGATTTTTATCAAAAGATTAATTTTACTCCATTGATTTTATTTCGAGTCCCCCTACTTCGGTCACATGTATTTGTACTCGATATTAAATACCTACGTTTTTGTAATTTAGGCACCACTCCGTCGCCGACAGGACCAGGAGTACCACCGCCAGGACCAACCACACAGGAACCAGGAGTTGGTAAGTTGTTAAGACTTTTAAAAGAAGATTTTTTATCTCAATGAAGACTCTCTTCTTTCTTTTAATTAATGACTTTTATAATCGGACCTATATTTATCAATACAATAATAATACTGCATTGATTTTATTTCGATAGCCACTACTTCGTTCATATGTATTTGTTTCCGATATTAAATACCTTCGTTTTTGTAATTTAGGCACCACTCCGTCGCCGACAGGACCAGGAGTACCACCGCCAGGACCAACCACACAGGCACCAGGAGTTGGTATGTTGTTAAGACTTTTAAAATGAAGATTTTTTATCTCAATCAAGACACTCTTCTTTCTTTTAATTAATGACATTTATAATCGGACCTATATTTATCAATACAATAATATTACTCCATTGATTTTATTTCGATAGCCACTACTTCGTTCACTTATTTTTGTTTTCGATATTAAATACCTTCGTTTTTGAAATTTAGGCACCACTCCGTCGCCGACAGGACCAGGAGTACCACCGCCAGGACCAACCACACAGGCACCAGGAGTTGGTAAGTTGTTAAGACTTTTAAAAAAAGATTATTTCTTTTTATCTCAATGAAGACTCTCTTCTCTCTTTTAATTAATGACTTTTATAATTGGACCGATATTTATCAAAACAATAATATTACTCCATTGATTTTATTTCGATTGCCCCTACTTCGTTCACATATTTTTGTTTTCGATATTTTATAATTACGTTTTTGTAATACAGGCACTACTCCTTCGCCGACAGGACCAGGAGTACCACCACCAGGACCAACAACACAGGCACCAGGAGGTGGTAAGCGGTTAAGAGTTTTACAACAAAGTAATTTTATCTTAATCAAAACTTTTTATTTTTCTTTAAATAAATGAGTTTTATAATTGCACTGATATTTATCAAAACAATAATTTTACTCCATTGATTTTATTTCGATAGCCCTTCTACGCTTACCTATCCTTTTGCTATTGAATAACTATGGTTTTGTAATTCAGGCACCACTCCGTCGCCGACAGGACCAGGAGTACCGACCCCAGGACCAGCCACACAGCCACCAGGAGTACCGACGCCAGGACCAGCCACACAGCCACCAGGTGTACCAACGCCAGGACCAGCCACACAGCCACCAGGTGTACCAACGCCAGAACCAACCACACAGGCACCAGGAGTTGGTAAGTGGTTTGGGGTTTTAAAATGAAGGATTTTTATCTCAATCAAGACTCTATATTTTTCATTAAATAAATGAATTTTACAATTGCACTGATATTTATCAAAATTATATTTTCACTCCATTGATTTTATTTCGGTAGCTTTTCTACGTTCACGTATCGTTCTTTTCTTGATTGAATTCCTACGGTTCTGTAATTCAGGCACTACTCCGTCGCCGACAGGACCAGGAGTACCACCGCCAGGACCAACCACACAGGCACCAGGAGTTGGTATGTTGTTAAGACTTTTAAAATGAAGATGTTTTATCTCAATCAAGACACTATTCTTTCTTTTAGTTAATGACATTTATAAATGGACCGATATTTATCAAAACAATAGTATTACTCCATTGATTTTATTTCGATAGTCCCTATTCGTTCACTTATTTTTGTTTTCGATATGAAATACCTACGTTTTTTTAATTAAGGCACCACTCCGTCGCCGACAGGACCAGGAGTACCACCGCCAGGACCAACAACACAGGCACCAGGGTTTGGTAAGTGGTTAAGAGTTTTAAAATGAAGGATACTTATCTCAATCAAGACTATTTATTTTTCATTAAATAAATGACTTTCACAATTGCACTGATATTTATCAAAATGATATTTTCACTCCATTAATTTTATTTCGATGGCCCCTACTTCGATCACATGTTCTTATTTTCGATATTGAATACCAACGGTTTTGTAATTCAGGCACTACTCCGTCGCCGACAGGACCAGGAGTACCACCGCCAGGACCAACCACACAGGCACCAGGAGTTGGTAAGTTGTCTAGAATATTAAAAGAAGATGTTTCATCTCAATCAAAACTCTTTTTTTTAAATTAATGACTTGAATAATTTCACCGATTTTTATCAAAAGATTAATTTTACTCCATTGATTTTATTTCGAGTCCCCCTACTTCGGTCACATGTATTTGTACGTGATATTAAATACCTACGTTTTTGTAATTTAGGCACCACTCCGTCGCCGACAGGACCAGGAGTACCACCGCCAGGACCAACCACACAGGCACCAGGAGTTGGTAAGTTGTTGAGACTTTTAAAAGAAGATTTTTTTATCTCAATGAAGACTCTCTTCTTTCTTCTAATTAATGACTTTTATAATTGGACCGATATTTATCAAAACAATAATATTACTCCATTGATTTTATTTCGATGGCCCCTTCTTCGTTCACATATTTTTGTTTTCGATATTTTATAATTACGTTTTTGTAATACAGGCACTACTCCGTCGCCGACAGGACCAGGAGTACCACCACCAGGACCAACAACACAGGCACCAGGAGTTGGTAAGCCGTTTAGAGTTTTACAACAAAGTAACTTTATCTCACTCAAAACTTTTTATTTTTCTTTATATAAATGAGTTTTATAATTGCACCGATATTTATTAAAACAAAAATTTTACTCTATTGATTTTATTTCGATAGCCCTTCTACGTTCACGTATCCTCCTTTTTTATTGAATACCTATGGTTTTGTAATTCAGGCACTACTCCGTCGCCGACAGGACCAGGAGTACCACCGCCAGGACCAACCACACAGGCACCAGGAGTTGGTAAGTGGTTTGGAGTTTTAAAATGGATAATTTTTATCTCAATCAAGACTCTTTATTTTTCATTAAATAAATGACTTTCACAATTGCACTGATATTTATCAAAATGATATTTTCACTCCATTAATTTTATTTCGATAGCCCTTCTACGTTCACGTATCGTTCTTTTCTTGATTGAATTCCTACGGTTTTGTAATTCAGGCACTACTCCGTCGCCGACAGGACCAGGAGTACCACCGCCAGGACCAACCACACAGGCACCAGGAGTTGGTAAGCTGTTAAGACTTTTAAAAGATGATTTTTTATCTCAATCAAGACTCTCTTCTTTCTTTTTATTAATGACGTTTAATACCGAAACAAATATTGGAAACAAGTTCTTTTGTCTTTGGAAGATTGGGAGCTTGTTTATTTCACGTCCTACTTCTGTTAAATTTTAGAAAAACATCAAAAGGAATTGTGGAAATACCGAAACAAATATTGGCAACAAGCTTGTATTGGCCTTTCAAGATTGCGAGTGTGTTTATTGCACGTCCGAGTTTTGTCGTATTTAAGAAAAACAATCCAACGGCAATGTCCTCATTTTTATGTATTTTTGCTCATATCTGTTGGTCATATGGAGATTTAGCAAGCTATACCTTTTAAACTGATACCTGAATGCTAGGGAGTAACCAGTCATCAACTTTTAACAGAGCATAATGACATGATACAACAAACATCGTGTTTGTTAATCGGGTTACTTGAAATATCTACATGAAAACCTACAGGAACAAGAGCAGTAGCCAATTGTTTAAACATCAACCGAGTTTAATGGTACAGGGTAAACGCCAAAGACATAGAACATAAAAACAAACAATCACAAACGAGAAAGAAACGTGGAACAACACCACAAACTCCACAAACAACACAGGACATATATACTATATAAAAACTAGGTATGTCTATTAATGATTAATAGTTAACGCCTTGGAACGGTCAGTACAATGTAATTTTACTGGGGGTTTAAATCAGTTTGCGTGCACATCCACATAGTTATCAGAGAGGTTTGTTTTTAGAATGCGACAAATACGTTGGTATGGGGGATTATGTGGACAACCTTGAAGTAACGAGTGCTGGCCAGGATATAACCAATGCTTTCACGGAGAGCGGAGAATACCTGACGACCGCTGTCGCCTCGTCTCTCGAACTTAATATCGGTGTTGCTAACGTTGAATCAGATGTCACAGTGGAAACCTTCTCGGTCAAAATCGAGGCAGATACTCCTGGAGCTAAAATTGAAAGCGTCGAATTGGTGTTATTGCAGGAGGATGACACTACGTTGACAACTCTGGTAACATTCTTATTTTATCTTGTCAAAATTATATCATTGTTTGATGCATATGTTTTAGTATAAGCCAATCCATGTCCGTTTTTAATCCGAATGTGACATACAAAGAATGCTTCTGGCGTTTTCCAATTCCGTATTCTTGAAGTAGTGGGTGTCGATTGCTTTCTTTATTCAAGATGAAAATGACGTCGTAAATATATTTTTATTCATGAAGTCATCAAACTGGCTGTAACAAAAGCGAGTACTTCTATATTGAATAGCGATGTTTGTTTTATTTGGTTTTAATGTGTTCTGGTGTATTAGTAGCAAACTTTACATACTTGAACGTTCTCTATTTCCGTAAGATTCGTATTTTTTTTAAGTTTAAAATTGCAGATTTATGTTTATATTGAAGAACATGCACTAAACCGTTAACAATAACTGGACTTATTATGACGTCATTTCCGGAAGGCGGTTTCTTTGGTAACGAACAGTGCGCCAAATTCTGGAATAAATGGAAGAAAAAATACTTCCAAAGGAATATAATGATTGTTCAGCATATAATCATAAATCCGTTTCGACAGTTTAACGATATTTTCAACAATCCATGCACCGCGGTCTCGTATTGTACATGTTTACACACCGAACTCGACGTGAAACAAAACAGCGTCCTATCATAAACGTCTCTGTATAATTATTGTAGATGTAACGAATATATGGTTATTATTTTTAAATTTAAAGTAACGTTTAAAACAGGAGCATGTTCTGTTATGAATTGCCTTAGAACAAAGCCCCTTGGCGGGATTAAGATATACGGAAACTGCGGTTGAATTCCATGTGTACTCATGTTGTTATTTTGCTTTTGTCTCGACTAAAAACACTTTTTGGAGATAGCTTGTTATTATACCGGTATATATTTGAATGTTACCACAAGGTTTTGCTGGAATAATAAGAATGAAAACATACCAATTTATTTATTTGAATGTGTTTTTTTTTAATTTGTAGACTCTAGAGCCTGTGTCCCTTACTGGGCCCACATTTAGAAGTGTGACGGGCGATTTCCCGGCAGATTTTACAACTGGGAGAATGCTTTTACGCTTAGAGAGTGACATAGAAACGACTTTCAAGTTATCTGACTTGCTCATTAAGGCTTGTTTCGAACCAAAAGGTGAGAATCACCAATTCAAGAAAGAATTTTTTCATTAATCGGAACATCTCGGACATTTTCCATCGAAAACAACCTCGGATGTATGTAGGCGGTTTCTATGTCAGAATTCTTTACATTTAACTATGCTGCGAGTAGATCGCGTAGTAATTTTAATTTAGAAGTCTATCCTAGGTTAGGGACTTGACTCTTAAAAATAATATTTATATAAGCGATAATATATTTCAGTTTGATTCGATTTGAACAAAATAATACAACTTACACGTTAACACACGAAAATTCATTATGATTATTATTATTATGATTATTATTATTATTATTATTGATCAATTTTACGATTTCTTTCTTCTGATATACTAGTTTACATCTTAGGTTGTTTTCTTCTGATGTATAAGTATACATCCTAGGTTGTTTTCGATGGAAAATGGCCGTGGAGTTCTGATAAAATATATGATGTCAAATCTCGCTATGTCGAAGTCGTTGGGACTTTGGGGAATACTTTGAAATAACGTAAAATAAAAAAAATCCCCAAAACAAAAAGAGTTTAACTTAACCCAACACAATCGGGATTAAAATCAACATAGCCAGAACATTGAGATAACAGAGTTTGACATAACGAGTTTTGACTGTATTAACCAACACAAATTAGGTCATCAAACATACAACACAGGACCAACCAAACCGACACCAGGAACTGGTAAGGGGTCTAGAATATTTAAAGAAGATTTTTTTTTTTATCTCAAACGAGACTCTTTATTTTTCTTTTAATAAGTGTCGTTTATAATTGCACTGAAATTTATTAAAACAATAATTTTACTGCATTGATTTTTCCATGGCCCCTTCTTCGTTCATATATTCTTGTTTTCTTTATTCAATACCAACGGTTTTGTAATTCAGGCACTACTCCGTCGCCGACAGGGCCAGGAGTACCACCACCAGGACCAACCACACAAGCACCAGGAGTTGGTAAGTGGTTTAGAGTTTTAAAATGAAGTATTTTTATCTCAATCAAGCCTTTTTATTTTCCTTTTAATTAATGACTTTTATAATTGGACCGATAATTATCAAAACAATAATCTTACTCCATTGATTTTATTTCGATGGGCCCTACTTCGTTCCCATATTTTTCTTTTCGATATTAAATACCTACGTTTTTGTAATTAAGGCACTACTCCGTCGCCGACAGGACCAGGAGTACCACCGCCAGGACCAACCACACAGGCACCAGGAGTTGGTAAGTGGTTTAGAGTTTTAAAATGAAGGATTTTTATCTCAATCAAGAGTCGTTATTTTTCTTTAAATAAATGAATTTTACAATTGCACTGATATTTATCAAAATTATATTTTCACTCCATTAATTTCATTTCGATGGCCCCTACTTCGATCACATATTCTTGTTTTCGATATTGATTACCAACGGTTCTGTAATTCAGGCACTACTCCGTCGCCGACAGGACCAGGAGTACCACCGCCAGGACCAACCACACAGGCACCAGGAGTTGGTAAGTTGTCTAGAATATTAAAAGAAGATGTTTCATCTCAATCAAGACTCTTTTTTTAAATTAATGACTTTAATAATTTCACCGATTTTTATCAAAAGATTAATTTTACTCCATTGATTTTATTTCGAGTCCCCCTACTTCGGTCACATGTATTTGTACTCGATATTAAATACCTACGTTTTTGTAATTTAGGCACCACTCCGTCGCCGACAGGACCAGGAGTACCACCGCCAGGACCAACCACACAGGAACCAGGAGTTGGTAAGTTGTTAAGACTTTTAAAAGAAGATTTTTTATCTCAATGAAGACTCTCTTCTTTCTTTTAATTAATGACTTTTATAATCGGACCTATATTTATCAATACAATAATAATACTGCATTGATTTTATTTCGATAGCCACTACTTCGTTCATATGTATTTGTTTCCGATATTAAATACCTTCGTTTTTGTAATTTAGGCACCACTCCGTCGCCGACAGGACCAGGAGTACCACCGCCAGGACCAACCACACAGGCACCAGGAGTTGGTATGTTGTTAAGACTTTTAAAATGAAGATTTTTTATCTCAATCAAGACACTCTTCTTTCTTTTAATTAATGACATTTATAATCGGACCTATATTTATCAATACAATAATATTACTCCATTGATTTTATTTCGATAGCCACTACTTCGTTCACTTATTTTTGTTTTCGATATTAAATACCTTCGTTTTTGAAATTTAGGCACCACTCCGTCGCCGACAGGACCAGGAGTACCACCGCCAGGACCAACCACACAGGCACCAGGAGTTGGTAAGTTGTTAAGACTTTTAAAAAAAGATTATTTCTTTTTATCTCAATGAAGACTCTCTTCTCTCTTTTAATTAATGACTTTTATAATTGGACCGATATTTATCAAAACAATAATATTACTCCATTGATTTTATTTCGATTGCCCCTACTTCGTTCACATATTTTTGTTTTCGATATTTTATAATTACGTTTTTGTAATACAGGCACTACTCCTTCGCCGACAGGACCAGGAGTACCACCACCAGGACCAACAACACAGGCACCAGGAGTTGGTAAGCGGTTAAGAGTTTTACAACAAAGTAATTTTATCTTAATCAAAACTTTTTATTTTTCTTTAAATAAATGAGTTTTATAATTGCACTGATATTTATCAAAACAATAATTTTACTCCATTGATTTTATTTCGATAGCCCTTCTACGCTTACCTATCCTTTTGCTATTGAATAACTATGGTTTTGTAATTCAGGCACCACTCCGTCGCCGACAGGACCAGGAGTACCGACCCCAGGACCAGCCACACAGCCACCAGGAGTACCGACGCCAGGACCAGCCACACAGCCACCAGGTGTACCAACGCCAGGACCAGCCACACAGCCACCAGGTGTACCAACGCCAGAACCAGCCACACAGCCACCAGGTGTACCAACGCCAGGACCAGCCACACAACCACCAGGTGTGCCAACGCCAGGACCAGCCACACAGCCACCAGGTGTACCAACGCCAGGACCAGCCACACAGCCACCTGGTGTACCAACGCCAGGACCAACCACACAGGCACCAGGAGTTGGTAAGTGGTTTGGGGTTTTAAAATGAAGGATTTTTATCTCAATCAAGACTCTATATTTTTCATTAAATAAATGAATTTTACAATTGCACTGATATTTATCAAAATTATATTTTCACTCCATTGATTTTATTTCGGTAGCTTTTCTACGTTCACGTATCGTTCTTTTCTTGATTGAATTCCTACGGTTCTGTAATTCAGGCACTACTCCGTCGCCGACAGGACCAGGAGTACCACCGCCAGGACCAACCACACAGGCACCAGGAGTTGGTATGTTGTTAAGACTTTTAAAATGAAGATGTTTTATCTCAATCAAGACACTATTCTTTCTTTTAGTTAATGACATTTATAAATGGACCGATATTTATCAAAACAATAGTATTACTCCATTGATTTTATTTCGATAGTCCCTATTCGTTCACTTATTTTTGTTTTCGATATGAAATACCTACGTTTTTTTAATTAAGGCACCACTCCGTCGCCGACAGGACCAGGAGTACCACCGCCAGGACCAACAACACAGGCACCAGGGTTTGGTAAGTGGTTAAGAGTTTTAAAATGAAGGATACTTATCTCAATCAAGACTATTTATTTTTCATTAAATAAATGACTTTCACAATTGCACTGATATTTATCAAAATGATATTTTCACTCCATTAATTTTATTTCGATGGCCCCTACTTCGATCACATGTTCTTATTTTCGATATTGAATACCAACGGTTTTGTAATTCAGGCACTACTCCGTCGCCGACAGGACCAGGAGTACCACCGCCAGGACCAACCACACAGGCACCAGGAGTTGGTAAGTTGTCTAGAATATTAAAAGAAGATGTTTCATCTCAATCAAAACTCTTTTTTTTAAATTAATGACTTGAATAATTTCACCGATTTTTATCAAAAGATTAATTTTACTCCATTGATTTTATTTCGAGTCCCCCTACTTCGGTCACATGTATTTGTACGTGATATTAAATACCTACGTTTTTGTAATTTAGGCACCACTCCGTCGCCGACAGGACCAGGAGTACCACCGCCAGGACCAACCACACAGGCACCAGGAGTTGGTAAGTTGTTGAGACTTTTAAAAGAAGATTTTTTTATCTCAATGAAGACTCTCTTCTTTCTTCTAATTAATGACTTTTATAATTGGACCGATATTTATCAAAACAATAATATTACTCCATTGATTTTATTTCGATGGCCCCTTCTTCGTTCACATATTTTTGTTTTCGATATTTTATAATTACGTTTTTGTAATACAGGCACTACTCCGTCGCCGACAGGACCAGGAGTACCACCACCAGGACCAACAACACAGGCACCAGGAGTTGGTAAGCCGTTTAGAGTTTTACAACAAAGTAACTTTATCTCACTCAAAACTTTTTATTTTTCTTTATATAAATGAGTTTTATAATTGCACCGATATTTATTAAAACAAAAATTTTACTCTATTGATTTTATTTCGATAGCCCTTCTACGTTCACGTATCCTCCTTTTTTATTGAATACCTATGGTTTTGTAATTCAGGCACTACTCCGTCGCCGACAGGACCAGGAGTACCACCGCCAGGACCAACCACACAGGCACCAGGAGTTGGTAAGTGGTTTGGAGTTTTAAAATGGATAATTTTTATCTCAATCAAGACTCTTTATTTTTCATTAAATAAATGACTTTCACAATTGCACTGATATTTATCAAAATGATATTTTCACTCCATTAATTTTATTTCGATAGCCCTTCTACGTTCACGTATCGTTCTTTTCTTGATTGAATTCCTACGGTTTTGTAATTCAGGCACTACTCCGTCGCCGACAGGACCAGGAGTACCACCGCCAGGACCAACCACACAGGCACCAGGAGTTGGTAAGCTGTTAAGACTTTTAAAAGATGATTTTTTTATTTCAATCAAGACTCTCTTCTTTCTTTTTATTAATGACGTTTAATACCGAAACAAATATTGGAAACAAGTTCTTTTGTCTTTGGAAGATTGGGAGCTTGTTTATTTCACGTCCTACTTCTGTTAAATTTTAGAAAAACATCAAAAGGAATTGTGGAAATACCGAAACAAATATTGGCAACAAGCTTGTATTGGCCTTTCAAGATTGCGAGTGTGTTTATTGCACGTCCGAGTTTTGTCGTATTTAAGAAAAACAATCCAACGGCAATGTCCTCATTTTTTATGTATTTTTGCTCATATCTGTTGGTCATATGGAGATTTAGCAAGCTATACCTTTTAAACTGATACCTGAATGCTAGGGAGTAACCAGTCATCAACTTTTAACAGAGCATAATGACATGATACAACAAACATCGTGTTTGTTAATCGGGTTACTTGAAATATCTACATGAAAACCTACAGGAACAAGAGCAGTAGCCAATTGTTTAAACATCAACCGAGTTTAATGGTACAGGGTAAACGCCAAAGACATAGAACATAAAAACAAACAATCACAAACGAGAAAGAAACGTGGAACAACACCACAAACTCCACAAACAACACAGGACATATATACTATATAAAAACTAGGTATGTCTATTAATGATTAATAGTTAACGCCTTGGAACGGTCAGTACAATGTAATTTTACTGGGGGTTTAAATCAGTTTGCGTGCACATCCACATAGTTATCAGAGAGGTTTGTTTTTAGAATGCGACAAATACGTTGGTATGGGGGATTATGTGGACAACCTTGAAGTAACGAGTGCTGGCCAGGATATAACCAATGCTTTCACGGAGAGCGGAGAATACCTGACGACCGCTGTCGCCTCGTCTCTCGAACTTAATATCGGTGTTGCTAACGTTGAATCAGATGTCACAGTGGAAACCTTCTCGGTCAAAATCGAGGCAGATACTCCTGGAGCTAAAATTGAAAGCGTCGAATTGGTGTTATTGCAGGAGGATGACACTACGTTGACAACTCTGGTAACATTCTTATTTTATCTTGTCAAAATTATATCATTGTTTGATGCATATGTTTTAGTATAAGCCAATCCATGTCCGTTTTTAATCCGAATGTGACATACAAAGAATGCTTCTGGCGTTTTCCAATTCCGTATTCTTGAAGTAGTGGGTGTCGATTGCTTTCTTTATTCAAGATGAAAATGACGTCGTAAATATATTTTTATTCATGAAGTCATCAAACTGGCTGTAACAAAAGCGAGTACTTCTAAATTGAATAGCGATGTTTGTTTTATTTGGTTTTAATGTGTTCTGGTGTATTAGTAGCAAACTTTACATACTTGAACGTTCTCTATTTCCTTAAGATTCGTATTTTTTTTAAGTTTAAAATTGCAGATTTATGTTTATATTGAAGAACATGCACTAAACCGTTAACAATAACTGGACTTATTATGACGTCATTTCCGGAAGGCGGTTTCTTTGGTAACGAACAGTGCGCCAAATTCTGGAATAAATGGAAGAAAAAATACTTCCAAAGGAATATAATGATTGTTCAGCATATAATCATAAATCCGTTTCGACAGTTTAACGATATTTTCAACAATCCATGCACCGCGGTCTCGTATTGTACATGTTTACACACCGAACTCGACGTGAAACAAAACAGCGTCCTATCATAAACGTCTCTGTATAATTATTGTAGATGTAACGAATATATGGTTATTATTTTTAAATTTAAAGTAACGTTTAAAACAGGAGCATGTTCTGTTATGAATTGCCTTAGAACAAAGCCCCTTGGCGGGATTAAGATATACGGAAACTGCGGTTGAATTCCATGTGTACTCATGTTGTTATTTTGCTTTTGTCTCGACTAAAAACACTTTTTGGAGATAGCTTGTTATTATACCGGTATATATTTGAATGTTACCACAAGGTTTTGCTGGAATAATAAGAATGAAAACATACCAATTTATTTATTTGAATGTGTTTTTTTTTAATTTGTAGACTCTAGAGCCTGTGTCCCTTACTGGGCCCACATTTAGAAGTGTGACGGGCGATTTCCCGGCAGATTTTACAACTGGGAGAATGCTTTTACGCTTAGAGAGTGACATAGAAACGACTTTCAAGTTATCTGACTTGCTCATTAAGGCTTGTTTCGAACCAAAAGGTGAGAATCACCAATTCAAGAAAGAATTTTTTCATTAATCGGAACATCTCGGACATTTTCCATCGAAAACAACCTCGGATGTATGTAGGCGGTTTCTATGTCAGAATTCTTTACATTTAACTATGCTGCGAGTAGATCGCGTAGTAATTTTAATTTAGAAGTCTATCCTAGGTTAGGGACTTGACTCTTAAAAATAATATTTATATAAGCGATAATATATTTCAGTTTGATTCGATTTGAACAAAATAATACAACTTACACGTTAACACACGAAAATTCATTATGATTATTATTATTATGATTATTATTATTATTATTATTGATCAATTTTACGATTTCTTTCTTCTGATATACTAGTTTACATCTTAGGTTGTTTTCTTCTGATGTATAAGTATACATCCTAGGTTGTTTTCGATGGAAAATGGCCGTGGAGTTCTGATAAAATATATGATGTCAAATCTCGCTATGTCGAAGTCGTTGGGACTTTGGGGAATACTTTGAAATAACGTAAAATAAAAAAAATCCCCAAAACAAAAAGAGTTTAACTTAACCCAACACAATCGGGATTAAAATCAACATAGCCAGAACATTGAGATAACAGAGTTTGACATAACGAGTTTTGACTGTATTAACCAACACAAATTAGGTCATCAAACATACAACACAGGACCAACCAAACCGACACCAGGAACTGGTAAGGGGTCTAGAATATTTAAAGAAGATTTTTTCAAACGAGACTCTTTATTTTTCTTTTAATAAGTGTCGTTTATAATTGCACTGAAATTTATTAAAACAATAATTTTACTGCATTGATTTTTCCATGGCCCCTTCTTCGTTCATATATTCTTGTTTTCTTTATTCAATACCAACGGTTTTGTAATTCAGGCACTACTCCGTCGCCGACAGGGCCAGGAGTACCACCACCAGGACCAACCACACAAGCACCAGGAGTTGGTAAGTGGTTTAGAGTTTTAAAATGAAGTATTTTTATCTCAATCAAGCCTTTTTATTTTCCTTTTAATTAATGACTTTTATAATTGGACCGATAATTATCAAAACAATAATCTTACTCCATTGATTTTATTTCGATGGGCCCTACTTCGTTCCCATATTTTTCTTTTCGATATTAAATACCTACGTTTTTGTAATTTAGGCACTACTCCGTCGCCGACAGGACCAGGAGTACCACCGCCAGGACCAACCACACAGGCACCAGGAGTTGGTAAGTGGTTTAGAGTTTTAAAATGAAGGATTTTTATCTCAATCAAGAGTCGTTATTTTTCTTTAAATAAATGAATTTTACAATTGCACTGATATTTATCAAAATTATATTTTCACTCCATTAATTTCATTTCGATGGCCCCTACTTCGATCACATATTCTTGTTTTCGATATTGATTACCAACGGTTCTGTAATTCAGGCACTACTCCGTCGCCGACAGGACCAGGAGTACCACCGCCAGGACCAACCACACAGGCACCAGGAGTTGGTAAGTTGTCTAGAATATTAAAAGAAGATGTTTCATCTCAATCAAGACTCTTTTTTTAAATTAATGACTTTAATAATTTCACCGATTTTTATCAAAAGATTAATTTTACTCCATTGATTTTATTTCGAGTCCCCCTACTTCGGTCACATGTATTTGTACTCGATATTAAATACCTACGTTTTTGTAATTTAGGCACCACTCCGTCGCCGACAGGACCAGGAGTACCACCGCCAGGACCAACCACACAGGAACCAGGAGTTGGTAAGTTGTTAAGACTTTTAAAAGAAGATTTTTTATCTCAATGAAGACTCTCTTCTTTCTTTTAATTAATGACTTTTATAATCGGACCTATATTTATCAATACAATAATAATACTGCATTGATTTTATTTCGATAGCCACTACTTCGTTCATATGTATTTGTTTCCGATATTAAATACCTTCGTTTTTGTAATTTAGGCACCACTCCGTCGCCGACAGGACCAGGAGTAACACCGCCAGGACCAACCACACAGGCACCAGGAGTTGGTATGTTGTTAAGACTTTTAAAATGAAGATTTTTTATCTCAATCAAGACACTCTTCTTTCTTTTAATTAATGACATTTATAATCGGACCTATATTTATCAATACAATAATATTACTCCATTGATTTTATTTCGATAGCCACTACTTCGTTCACTTATTTTTGTTTTCGATATTAAATACCTTCGTTTTTGAAATTTAGGCACCACTCCGTCGCCGACAGGACCAGGAGTACCACCGCCAGGACCAACCACACAGGCACCAGGAGTTGGTAAGTTGTTAAGACTTTTAAAAAAAGATTATTTCTTTTTATCTCAATGAAGACTCTCTTCTCTCTTTTAATTAATGACTTTTATAATTGGACCGATATTTATCAAAACAATAATATTACTCCATTGATTTTATTTCGATTGCCCCTACTTCGTTCACATATTTTTGTTTTCGATATTTTATAATTACGTTTTTGTAATACAGGCACTACTCCTTCGCCGACAGGACCAGGAGTACCACCACCAGGACCAACAACACAGGCACCAGGAGTTGGTAAGCGGTTAAGAGTTTTACAACAAAGTAATTTTATCTTAATCAAAACTTTTTATTTTTCTTTAAATAAATGAGTTTTATAATTGCACTGATATTTATCAAAACAATAATTTTACTCCATTGATTTTATTTCGATAGCCCTTCTACGCTTACCTATCCTTTTGCTATTGAATAACTATGGTTTTGTAATTCAGGCACCACTCCGTCGCCGACAGGACCAGGAGTACCGACCCCAGGACCAGCCACACAGCCACCAGGAGTACCGACGCCAGGACCAGCCACACAGCCACCAGGTGTACCAACGCCAGGACCAGCCACACAGCCACCAGGTGTACCAACGCCAGAACCAGCCACACAGCCACCAGGTGTACCAACGCCAGGACCAGCCACACAACCACCAGGTGTGCCAACGCCAGGACCAGCCACACAGCCACCAGGTGTACCAACGCCAGGACCAGCCACACAGCCACCTGGTGTACCAACGCCAGGACCATCCACACAGGCACCAGGAGTTGGTAAGTGGTTTGGGGTTTTAAAATGAAGGATTTTTATCTCAATCAAGACTCTATATTTTTCATTAAATAAATGAATTTTACAATTGCACTGATATTTATCAAAATTATATTTTCACTCCATTGATTTTATTTCGGTAGCTTTTCTACGTTCACGTATCGTTCTTTTCTTGATTGAATTCCTACGGTTCTGTAATTCAGGCACTACTCCGTCGCCGACAGGACCAGGAGTACCACCGCCAGGACCAACCACACAGGCACCAGGAGTTGGTATGTTGTTAAGACTTTTAAAATGAAGATGTTTTATCTCAATCAAGACACTATTCTTTCTTTTAGTTAATGACATTTATAAATGGACCGATATTTATCAAAACAATAGTATTACTCCATTGATTTTATTTCGATAGTCCCTATTCGTTCACTTATTTTTGTTTTCGATATGAAATACCTACGTTTTTTTAATTAAGGCACCACTCCGTCGCCGACAGGACCAGGAGTACCACCGCCAGGACCAACAACACAGGCACCAGGAGTTGGTAAGTGGTTAAGAGTTTTAAAATGAAGGATAATTATCTCAATCAAGACTATTTATTTTTCATTAAATAAATGACTTTCACAATTGCACTGATATTTATCAAAATGATATTTTCACTCCATTAATTTTATTTCGATGGCTCCTACTTCGATCACATGTTCTTATTTTCGATATTGAATACCAACGGTTTTGTAATTCAGGCACTACTCCGTCTAGAATATTAAAAGAAGATGTTTCATCTCAATCAAAACTCTTTTTTTTAAATTAATGACTTGAATAATTTCACCGATTTTTATGAAAAGATTAATTTTACTCCATTGATTTTATTTCGAGTCCCCCTACTTCGGTCACATGTATTTGTACGTGATATTAAATACCTACGTTTTTGTAATTTAGGCACCACTCCGTCGCCGACAGGACCAGGAGTACCACCGCCAGGACCAACCACACAGGCACCAGGAGTTGGTAAGTTGTTGAGACTTTTAAAAGAAGATTTTTTTATCTCAATGAAGACTCTCTTCTTTCTTCTAATTAATGACTTTTATAATTGGACCGATATTTATCAAAACAATAATATTACTCCATTGATTTTATTTCGATGGCCCCTTCTTCGTTCACATATTTTTGTTTTCGATATTTTATAATTACGTTTTTGTAATACAGGCACTACTCCGTCGCCGACAGGACCAGGAGTACCACCACCAGGACCAACAACACAGGCACCAGGAGTTGGTAAGCCGTTTAGAGTTTTACAACAAAGTAACTTTATCTCACTCAAAACTTTTTATTTTTCTTTATATAAATGAGTTTTATAATTGCACCGATATTTATTAAAACAAAAATTTTACTCTATTGATTTTATTTCGATAGCCGTTCTACGTTCACGTATCCTCCTTTTTTATTGAATACCTATGGTTTTGTAATTCAGGCACTACTCCGTCGCCGACAGGACCAGGAGTACCACCGCCAGGACAAACCACACAGGCACCAGGAGTTGGTAAGTGGTTTGGAGTTTTAAAATGGATAATTTTTATCTCAATCAAGACTCTTTATTTTTCATTAAATAAATGACTTTCACAATTGCACTGATATTTATCAAAATGATATTTTCACTCCATTAATTTTATTTCGATAGCCCTTCTACGTTCACGTATCGTTCTTTTCTTGATTGAATTCCTACGGTTTTGTAATTCAGGCACTACTCCGTCGCCGACAGGACCAGGAGTACCACCGCCAGGACCAACCACACAGGCACCAGGAGTTGGTAAGCTGTTAAGACTTTTAAAAGATGATTTTTTATCTCAATCAAGACTCTCTTCTTTCTTTTTATTAATGACGTTTAATACCGAAACAAATATTGGAAACAAGTTCTTTTGTCTTTGGAAGATTGGGAGCTTGTTTATTTCACGTCCTACTTCTGTTAAATTTTAGAAAAACATCAAAAGGAATTGTGGAAATACCGAAACAAATATTGGCAACAAGCTTGTATTGGCCTTTCAAGATTGCGAGTGTGTTTATTGCACGTCCGAGTTTTGTCGTATTTAAGAAAAACAATCCAACGGCAATGTCCTCATTTTTTATGTATTTTTGCTCATATCTGTTGGTCATATGGAGATTTAGCAAGCTATACCTTTTAAACTGATACCTGAATGCTAGGGAGTAACCAGTCATCAACTTTTAACAGAGCATAATGACATGATACAACAAACATCGTGTTTGTTAATCGGGTTACTTGAAATATTTACATGAAAACCTACAGGAACAAGAGCAGTAGCCAATTGTTTAAACATCAACCGAGTTTAATGGTACAGGGTAAACGCCAAAGACATAGAACATAAAAACAAACAATCACAAACGAGAAAGAAACGTGGAACAACACCACAAACTCCACAAACAACACAGGACATATATACTATATAAAACCTAGGTATGTCTATTAATGATTAATAGTTAACGCCTTGGAACGGTCAGTACAATGTAATTTTACTGGGGGTTTAAATAAGTTTGCGTGCACATCCACATAGTTATCAGAGAGGTTTGTTTTTAGAATGCGACAAATACGTTGGTATGGGGGATTATGTGGACAACCTTGAAGTAACGAGTGCTGGCCAGGATATAACCAATGCTTTCACGGAGAGCGGAGAATACCTGACGACCGCTGTCGCCTCGTCTCTCGAACTTAATATCGGTGTTGCTAACGTTGAATCAGATGTCACAGTGGAAACCTTCTCGGTCAAAATCGAGGCAGATACTCCTGGAGCTAAAATTGAAAGCGTCGAATTGGTGTTATTGCAGGAGGATGACACTACGTTGACAACTCTGGTAACATTCTTATTTTATCTTGTCAAAATTATATCATTGTTTGATGCATATGTTTTAGTATAAGCCAATCCATGTCCGTTTTTAATCCGAATGTGACATACAAAGAATGCTTCTGGCGTTTTCCAATTCCGTATTCTTGAAGTAGTGGGTGTCGATTGCTTTCTTTATTCAAGATGAAAATGACGTCGTAAATATATTTTTATTCATGAAGTCATCAAACTGGCTGTAACAAAAGCGAGTACTTCTAAATTGAATAGCGATGTTTGTTTTATTTGGTTTTAATGTGTTCTGGTGTATTAGTAGCAAACTTTACATACTTGAACGTTCTCTATTTCCTTAAGATTCGTATTTTTTTTAAGTTTAAAATTGCAGATTTATGTTTATATTGAAGAACATGCACTAAACCGTTAACAATAACTGGACTTATTATGACGTCATTTCCGGAAGGCGGTTTCTTTGGTAACGAACAGTGCGCCAAATTCTGGAATAAATGAAAGAAAAAATACTTCCAAAGGAATATAATGATTGTTCAGCATATAATCATAAATCCGTTTCGACAGTTTAACGATATTTTCAACAATCCATGCACCGCGGTCTCGTATTGTACATGTTTACACACCGAACTCGACGTGAAACAAAACAGCGTCCTATCATAAACGTCTCTGTATAATTATTGTAGAGGTAACGAATATATGGTTATTATTTTTAAATTTAAAGTAACGTTTAAAACAGGAGCATGTTCTGTTATGAATTGCCTTAGAACAAAGTCCCTTGGCGGGATTAAGATATACGGAAACTGCGGTTGAATTCCATGTGTACTCATGTTGTTATTTTGCTTTTGTCTCGACTAAAAACACTTTTTGGAGATAGCTTGTTATTATACCGGTATATATTTGAATGTTACCACAAGGTTTTGCTGGAATAATAAGAATGAAAACATACCAAGTTATTTATTTGAATGTGTTTTTTTTTAATTTGTAGACCCTAGAGCCTGTGTCCCTTACTGGGCCCACATTTAGAAGTGTGACGGGCGATTTCCCGGCAGATTTTACAACTGGGAGAATGCTTCTACGCACGGAGAGTGACATAGAAACGACTTTCAAGTTATCTGAGTTGCTCATTAAGGCTTGTTTCGAACCAACAGGTGAGAATCACCAATGCAAGAAATAATTTTTTTATTAATCGGAACATCTCAGACATTTTCCATCGAAAACAACCTCGGGTGTATTTAGGCGGTTTCTATGTCAGAATTCTTTACATTTAACTATGCTGCGAGTAGATCGCGTAGTAATTTCAATTTAGAAGTCTATCCTAGGTTAGGGACATGACTCTTAAAAATAATAATTATATAAACGATAATATATTTTAGTTTGATTCGATTTGAACAAAATAATACAACTTACACGTTAAAATACGAAAATTCATTATGATTATTATGATTATGATTATTATTATTATTGATCAATTTTACGATTTTTTTCTTCTGATATACTAGTTTACATCTTAGGTTGTTTTCTTCTGATGTATAAGTATACATCCTAGGTTGTTTCGATGGAAAATGGCCGTGGAGTTCTGATAAAATATAAGATGTCAAATCTCGTTATGTCGAAGTCGTTGGGACTTTGGGAAATACTTCGAAGTCGTTGGGACTTTGGGGAATACTTTGAAATAACGTAAAATAAAAAAATCCCAAAAACAAAAAGAGTTTAACTTAACCCAAAACAAACGGAAATAAAATCAACATAGCCAGAACATTGAGAAAACAGAGTTTGACATAACGAGTTTTGACTGTATTAACCAACACAAATTAGGTCATCAAACATACAACACAGGACCAACCAAACCGACACCAGGAACTGGTAAATAGTCTAGAATATTTAAAGAAGATTTTTTTTTATCTCAAACGTGACTCTTTATTTTTATTTTATTTAATGACTTTTATAATTGCACTGATATTTATTAAAACAATAATTTTACTTCATTGATTTTTCCATGGCCCCTACTTCGTTCACATATTCTTGTTTTCTTTATTCAATACCAACGGTTTTGTAATTCAGGCACTACTCCGTCGCCGAAAGGACCAGGAGTACCACCGCCAGGACCGACCACACAGGCACCAGGAGTTGGTAAGTGGTTTAGAGTTTAAAAATGAAGGATTTTTATCTAAATCAAGACTCTTGATTTTTAATTTATTTAATGACGTTTATAATTGCACTGATATTTATTAAGGCAATAATTTTACTCCATTGATTTTTCCATGGCGACTTCTTTGTTCACATATTCTTGTTTTCTTTATTGAATACCAATGGTTTTGTAATTTAGGCACTACTCCGTCGCCGACAGGACCAGGAGTACCACCGCCAGGACCAACCACACAAGCACCAGGCGTTGGTAAGTGGTTTAGAGTTTAAAAATGAAGTATTCTTTATCTCAATCAAGCCTTTTTATTTTCCTTTTAATTAATGACTTTTATAATTGGACCGATTATTATCAAAACAATAATCTTACTCCATTGATAATATTTCGATGGGCCCTACTTCGTTCCCATATTTTTGTTTTCGATATTAAATACCTACGTTTTTGTAATTTAGGCACTACTCCGTCGCCGACAGGACCAGGAGTACCACCGCCAGGACCAACCACACAGGCACCAGGAGTTGGTAAGAGGTTTAGAGTTTTAAAATGAAGGATTTTTATCTCAATCAAGAGTCGTAATTTTTCTTTAAATAAATGAATTTTACAATTGCACTGATATTTATCAAAATTATATTTTCACTCCATTAATTTCATTTAGATGACCCCTACTTCGATCACATATTCTTGCTTTCGATATTGATTACCAACGGTTCTGTAATTCAGGCACTACTCCGTCGCCGACAGGACCAGGAGTACCACCGCCAGGACCAACCACACAGGCACCAGGAGTTGGTAAGTTGTCTAAAATATTAAAAGAAGATGTTTCATCTCAATCAAGACTCTTTTTTTTAAATTAATGACTTTAATAATTTCACCGATTTTTATCAAAAGATTAATTTTACTCCATTGATTTTATTTCGAGTCCCCCTACTTCGGTCACATGTATTTGTACTCGATATTAAATACCTACGTTTTTGTAATTTAGGCACCACTCCGTCGCCGACAGGACCAGGAGTACCACCGCCAGGACCAACCACACAGGCACCAGGAGTTGGTAAGTTGTTAAGACTTTTAAAAGAAGATTTTTTATCTCAATGAAGACTCTCTTCTTTCTTTTATTTAATGACTTTTATAATCGGACCTATATTTATCAATACAATAATAATACTGCATTGATTTTATTTCGATAGCCACTACTTCGTTCACTTATTTTTGTTTTCGATATTAAATACCTACATTTTGTAATTTAGGCACTACTCCGTCGCCGACAGGACCAGGAGTACCACCGCCAGGACCAACCACACAGGCACCAGGAGTTGGTAAGTTGTTAAGACTTTTAAAAGAAGATTTTTTTTTATCTCAATGAAGACTCTCTTCTTTCTTTTAATTAATGACTTTTATAATCGGACCTATATTTATCAATACAATAATATTACTCCATTGATTTTATTTCGATAGCCACTACTTCGTTCACTTATTTTTGTTTTCGATATTAAATACCTACGTTTTTGTAATTTAGGCACCACTCCGTCGCCGACAGGACCAGGAGTACCACCGCCAGGACCAACCACACAGGCACCAGGAGTTGGTAAGTTGTTAAGACTTTTAAAAGAAGATTTTTTATCTCAATGAAGACTCTCTTCTTTCTTTTAATTAATGACT
This sequence comes from Mya arenaria, assembly GCF_026914265.1. Classification (NCBI taxonomy): domain Eukaryota; kingdom Metazoa; phylum Mollusca; class Bivalvia; order Myida; family Myidae; genus Mya; species Mya arenaria. The sequence continues at coordinate 54,806,178 of NC_069135.1, forward strand.
TTTATAATCGGACCTATATTTATCAATACAATAATAATACTGCATTGATTTTATTTCGATAGCCACTACTTCGTTCATATGTATTTGTTTTCTATATTAAATACCTACGTTTTTGTAATTTAGGCACCACTCCGTCGCCGACAGGACCAGGAGTACCACCGCCAGGACCAACCACACAGGCACCAGGAGTTGGTAAGTTGTTAGACTTTTAAAAAAAGTTTTATTTTATCTCAATGAAGACTCTCTTCTTTCTTTTAATTAATGACTTTTATAATTGGACCGATATTTTTCAAAACAATAATATTACTCCATTGATTTTATTTCGATTGCCCCTACTTCGTTCACATATTTTTGATTCGATATTTTATAATTACGCTTTTGTAATACAGGCACTACTCCGTCGCCGACAGGACCAGGAGTACCACCACCAGGACCAACAACACAGGCACCAGGAGTTGGTAAGCGGTTAAGAGTTTTACAACAAAGTAATTTTATCTCAATCAAAACTTTTTATTTTTCTTTAAATAAATGAGTTTTATAATTGCACTGATATTTATCAAAACAATAATTTTACTCCATTGATTTTATTTCGATAGCCCTTCTACGCTTACCTATCCTTTTTTATTGAATAACTATGGTTTTGTAATTCAGGCACCACTCCGTCGCCGACAGGACCAGGAGTACCGACCCCAGGACCAGCCACACAGCCACCAGGAGTACCGACGCCAGGACCAGCCACACAGCCACCAGGTGTACCAACGCCAGGACCAGCCACACAGCCACCAGGTGTACCAACGCCAGAACCAGCCACACAGCCACCAGGTGTACCAACGCCAGGACCAGCCACACAACCACCAGGTGTGCCAACGCCAGGACCAGCCACACAGCCACCAGGTGTACCAACGCCAGGACCAGCCACACAGCCACCTGGTGTACCAACGCCAGGACCAACCACACAGGCACCAGGAGTTGGTAAGTGGTTTGGAGTTTTAAAATTAAGGATTTTTATCTCAATCAAGACTCTATATTTTTCATTAAATAAATGAATTTTACAATTGCACTGATATTTATCAAAATTAGTACCACCGCCAGGACCAACCACACAGGCACCAGGAGTTGGTAAGTGGTTTAGAGTTTTAAAATGAAGGATTATTATCTCAATCAAGACTCTTTATTTTTCTTTAAATAAATGACTTTTACAATTGCACCGATATTTATGAAAATAATATTTTCACTCCATTAATTTTATTTCGATGGCCCCTACTTCGATCACATATTCGTGTTTTCGATATTGAATACCAACGGTTTTGTAATTCAGGCACTACTCCGTCGCCGACAGGACCAGGAGTACCACCGCCAGGACCAACCACACAGGCACCAGGAGTTGGTAAGTTGTCTAGAATATTAAAAGAAGATGTTTCATCTCAATTAAGACTCTTTTTTTAAAATAATGACTTAAATAATTTCACCGATTTTTATCAAAAGATTAATTTTACTCCATTGATTTTATTTCGAGTCCCCCTACTTCGGTCACATGTATTTGTTGTCGATATTAAAAACCTACTTTTTTGTAATTTAGGCACCACTCCGTCGCCGACAGGACCAGGAGTACCACCGCCAGGACCAACCACACAGGCACCAGGAGTTGGTAAGTTGTTAAGACTTTTAAAAGATGATTTTTTTATCTCAATAAAGACTCTCTTCTTTCTTTTTATTAATGACTTTTAATACCGAAACAAATATTGGAAACAATCTTTATTTGGCCTTGGAAGATTGTGACCTTGTTATTTTCCGTCCTATATCTGTCAAATTTAGGAATAACATCAAAAGGAATTGTGGAAATACCGAAACAAATATTGGCAACAAGCTTGTGTTGGCCTTACAAGATTGCGAGTGTGTTTATTGCACGTCCGAATTGTTAAGAAAAACAATCCAACAGCAATGTCTTCATCGTTTATGTATTTTTGCTCATATCTGTTGGTCATATGGAGATTTAGCAAGCTATACCGTTTAAACTCATACTGAATGCTAGGGAGTAACCAGGCATCAACTTTTGACAGAGCATAATGACATGATACAACAAACATTGTGTTTGTTAATCGGGTAACTTAAAATATTTACATGAAAACCTACAGAAACAAGAGCAGTAGCCAATTGTTTAAACATCAACCCAGTTTAATGGTACAGGGTAAACGCCAAAGACATAGAACATAAAAACAAACAATCACAAACGAGAAAGAAACATGGAACAACACCACAAACTCCACAAACAACACAGGACATATATACTATATAAAAACTAGGTATGTCTATCAATGATTAATAGTTAACGCATTGGAACGGTCAGTACAATGTAACTTTACTGGGGGTTTAAATCAGTTTGCGTGCACATCCACATTCTTATCCAAGAGTTTGTTTTGTTTAGAATGCGACAAATACGTTGGTATGGGGGATTATGTGGACAACCTTGAAGTAACGAGTGCTGACCAGGATATAACCAATGCTTTCACGGAGAGCGGAGAATACCTGACGACCGCTGTCGCCTCGTCTCTCGAACTTAATATCGGTGTTGCTAATGTTGAATCAGATGTCACAGTGGAAACCTTCTCGGTCAAAATCGAGGCAGATACTTCTGGAGCTATAATTGAAAGCGTCGAATTGGTGTTATTGCAGGAGGATGACACTACGTTGACAACTCTGGTAACATTCTTATTTTATCTTGTCGAAATTATATCATTGTTTGATGCATATGTTTTAGTATAAGCCAATCCATGTCTTTTTTTAATCCGAATGTGACATACATAGAATGCTTCTGGCGTTTTCCAATTCCGTAATCTTGAAGTAGTGGGTGTCGATTGCTTTCTTCATTCAAGATGAAAATGACGTCGTAAATATATTTCTATTCATGAAGTCATCAAACTGGCTGTAACAAAAGCGAGTACTTCTAAATTGAATAGCGATGTTTGTTTTATTTGGTTTTAATGTTTTCTGATGTATTAGTAGCAAACTTTACATACTGGAACGTTCTCTATTTCTTTGAGATTCGTTTTTTAAGTTTAAAATTGCAGATTTATGTTTATATTGAAGAACATGCACTAAACCGTTAACAATTACTGGACTTATTATGACGTCATTTCCGGAAGGCGGTTTCTTTGGTAACAAACAGTGCGCCAAATTCTGGAAGAAATGAAAGAAAAAATACTTCCAAAGGAATATAATGATTGTTCAGCATATAATCATAAATCCGTTTCGACAGTTTAACGATATTTTCAACAATCCATGCACCGCGGTCTCGTATTGTACATGTTTACACACCGAACTCGACGTGAAACAAAACAGCGTCCTATCATAAACGTCTCTGTATAATTATTGTAGATGTAACGAATATATGGTTATTATTTTTAAATTTAAAGTAACGTTTAAAACAGGAGCATGTTCTGTTGTGAATTGCCTTAGAACAAAGTCCCTTGGCGGGATTAAGATATACGGAAACTGCGGTTGAATTCCATGTGTACTTATGTTGTTATTTTGCTTTTGTCTCGACTAAAAACACTTTTTGGAGATAGCTTGTTATTATACCGGTATATATTTGAATGTTACCACAAGGTTTTGCTGGAATAATAAGAATGAAAACATACCAAGTTATTTATTTGAATGTGTTTTTTTTTATTTGTAGACCCTAGAGCCTGTGTCCCTTACTGGGCCCACATTCAGAAGTGTGACGGGCGATTTCCCGGCAGATTTTACAACTGGGAGAATGCTTCTACGCACGGAGAGTGACATAGAAACGACTTTCAAGTTATCTGAGTTGCTCATTAAGGCTTGTTTCGAACCAACAGGTGAGAATCACCAATGCAAGAAATAATTTTTTTATTAATCGGAACATCTCAGACATTTTCCATCGAAAACAACCTCGGATGTATTTAGGCGGTTTCTATGTCAGAATTCTTTACATTTAACTATGCTGCGAGAAGATCGCGTAGTAATTTCAATTTAGAAGTCTATCCTAGGTTAGGGACATGACTCTTAAAAATAATAATTATATAAACGATAATATATTTTAGTTTGATTCGATTTGAACAAAATAATACAACTTACACGTTAAAATACGAAAATTCATTATGATTATTATGATTATTATTATTATTATTATTGATCAATTTTACGATTTTTTTCTTCTGATATACTAGTTTACATCTTAGGTTGTTTTCTTCTGATGTATAAGTATACATCCTAGGTTGTTTCGATGGAAAATGGCCGTGGAGTTCTGATAAAATATAAGATGTCAAATCTCGTTATGTCGAAGTCGTTGGGACTTTGGGGAATACTTCGAAGTCGTTGGGACTTTGGGGAATACTTTGAAATAACGTAAAATAAAAAATCCCCAAAACAAAAAGAGTTTAACTTAACCCAAAACAAACGGAAATAAAATCAACATAGCCAGAACATTGAGAAAACAGAGTTTGACATAAAGAGTTTTGACTGTATTAACCAACACAAATTAGGTCATCAAACATACAACACAGGACCAACCAAACCGACACCAGGAACTGGTAAATAGTCTAGAATATTTAAAGAAGATTTTTTTTTATCTCAAACGCGACTCTTTATTTTTATTTTATTTAATGACTTTTATAATTGCACTGATATTTATTAAAACAATAATTTTACTCCATTGATTTTTCCATGGCCCCTACTTCGTTCACATATTCTTGTTTTCTTTATTCAATACCAACGGTTTTGTAATTCAGGCACTACTCCGTCGCCGACAGGACCAGGAGTACCACCGCCAGGACCGACCACACAGGCACCAGGAGTTGGTAAGTGGTTTAGAGTTTAAAAATGAAGGATTTTTATCTAAATCAAGACTCTTGATTTTTAATTTAATTAATGACGTTTATAATTGCACTGATATTTATTAAAGCAATAATTTTACTCCATTGATTTTTCCATGGCCCCTTCTTTGTTCACATATTCTTGTTTTCTTTATTGAATACCAATGGTTTTGTAATTTAGGCACTACTCCGTCGCCGACAGGACCAGGAGTACCACCACCAGGACCAACCACACAAGCACCAGGCGTTGGTAAGTGGCTTAGAGTTTAAAAATGAAGTATTTTTATCTCAATCAAGCCTTTTTATTTTCCTTTTAATTAATGACTTTTATAATTGGACCGATTATTATCAAAACAATAATCTTACTCCATTGATTCTATTTCGATGGGCCCTACTTCGTTCCCATATTTTTGTTTTCGATATTAAATACCTACGTTTTTGTAATTTAGGCACTACTCCGTCGCCGACAGGACCAGGAGTACTCGACTTTTAAAAGAAGATTTTTTTTATCTCAATGAAGACTCTCTTCTTTCTTTTAATTAATGACTTTTATAATCGGACCTATATTTATCAATACAATAATATTACTCCATTGATTTTATTTCGATAGCCACTACTTCGTTCACTTATTTTTGTTTACGATATTAAAAACCTATGTTTTTGTAATTTAGGCACCACTCCGTCGCCGACAGGACCAGGAGTACCACCGCCAGGACCAACCACACAGGCACCAGGAGTTGGTATGTTGTTAAGACTTTTAAAATGAAGATGTTTTATCTCAATCAAGACACTCTTCTTTCTTTTAGTTAATGACTTTTATAATTGGACCGATATTTATCAAAACAATAATATTACTCCATTGATTTTATTTCGATTGCCCCTACTTCGTTCACATATTTTTGTTTTCGATATTTTATAATTACGTTTTTGTAATACAGGCACTACTCCGTCGCCGACAGGACCAGGAGTACCACCACCAGGACCAACAACACAGGCACCAGGAGTTGGTAAGCGGTTAAGAGTTTTACAACAAAGTAATTTTATCTCAATCAAAACTTTTTATTTTTCTTTAAATAAATGAGATATATAATTGTTTAAACATCAACCCAGTTTAATGGTACAGGGTAAACGCCAAAGACATAGAACATAAAAACAAACAATCACAAACGAGAAAGAAACATGGAACAACACCACAAACTCCACAAACAACACAGGACATATATACTATATAAAAACTAGGTATGTCTATCAATGATTAATAGTTAACGCTTTGGAACGGTCAGTACAATGTAACGTTACAGTTTGCGTGCACATCCACATTCTTATCCAAGAGTTTGTTTTGTTTAGAATGCGACAAATACGTTGGTATGGGGGATTATGTGGACAACCTTGAAGTAACGAGTGCTGACCAGGATATAACCAATGCTTTCACGGAGAGCGGAGAATACCTGACGACCGCTGTCGCCTCGTCTCTCGAACTTAATATCGGTGTTGCTAATGTTGAATCAGATGTCACAGTGGAAACCTTCTCGGTCAAAATCGAGGCAGATACTCCTGGAGCTAAAATTGAAAGCGTCGAATTGGTGTTATTGCAGGAGGATGACACTACGTTGACAACTCTGGTAACATTCTTATTTTATCTTGTCAAAATTATATCATTGTTTGATGCATATGTTTTAGTATAAGCCAATCCATGTCCGTTTTTAATCCGAATGTGCATACATAGAATGCTTCTGGCGTTTTCCAATTCCGTATTCTTGAAGTAGTGGGTGTCGATTGCTTTCTTTATTCAAGATGAAAATGACGTCGTAAATATATTTTTATTCATGAAGTCATCAAACTGGCTGTAACAAAAGCGAGTACTTCTAAATTGAATAGCGATGTTTGTTTTATTTGGTTTTAATGTGTTCTGATGTATTAGTAGCAAACTTTACATACTGGAACGTTCTCTATTTCCTTAGGATTCGTATTTTTTTTAAGTTTAAAATTGCAGATTTATGTTTATATTGAAGAACATGCACTAAACCGTTAACAATTACTGGACTTATTATGACGTCATTTCCGGAAGGCGGTTTCTTTGGTAACGAACAGTGCGCCAAATACTGGAATAAATGAAAGAAAAAATACTTCCAAAGGAATATAATGATTGTTCAGCATATAATCATAAATCCGTTTCGACAGTTTAACGATATTTTCAACAATCCATGCACCGCGGTCTCGTATTGTACATGTTTACACACCGAACTCGACGTGAAACAAAACAGCGTCCTATCATAAACGTCTCTGAATAATTATTGTAGATGTAACGAATATATGGTTATTATTTTTAAATTTAAACAGGAGCATGTTCTGTTATGAATTGCCTTAGAACAAAGTCCCTTGGCGGGATTAAGATATACGGAAACTGCGGTTGAATTCCATGTGTACTCATGTTGTTATTTTGCTTTTGTCTCGACTAAAAACACTTTTTGGAGATAGCTTGTTATTATACCGGTATATATTTGAATGTTACCACAAGGTTTTGCTGGAATAATAAGAATGAAAACATACCAAGTTATTTATTTGAATGTGTTTTTTTTTTAATTTGTAGACCCTAGAGCCTGTGTCCCTTACTGGGCCCACATTTAGAAGTGTGACGGGCGATTTCCCGGCAGATTTTACAACTGGGAGAATGCTTCTACGCACGGAGAGTGACATAGAAACGACTTTCAAGTTATCTGAGTTGCTCATTAAGGCTTGTTTCGAACCAACAGGTGAGAATCACCAATGCAAGAAAGAATGTTTTCATTAATCGGAACATCTCGGACATTTTCCATCGAAAACAACCTCGGATGTATTTAGGCGGTTTCTATGTCAGAATTCTTTACATTTAACTATGCTGCGAGTAGATCGCGTAGTAATTTCAATTTAGAAGTCTATCCTAGGTTAGGGACTTGACTCTTAAAATTAATAATTTTATAAACGATAATATATTTCAGTTTGATTCGATTTGAACAAAATAATACAACTTACACGTTAAAATACGAAAATTCATTATGATTATTATTATTATTATTATTATTATTATTATTATTGATCAATTTTACGATTTTTTCTTCTGATATACTAGTTTACATCTTAGGTTGTTTTCTTCTGATGTATAAGTATACATCCTAGGTTGTTTCGATGGAAAATGGCCGTGGAGTTCTGATGAAATATATGATGTCAAATCTCGTTATGTCGAAGTCGTTGGGACTTTGGGGAATACTTCGAAGTCGTTGGGACTTTGGGGAATACTTTGAAATAACGTGAAATAAAAAATCCCAAAAACAAAAAGAGTTTAACTTAACCCAAAACAAACGGAAATAAAATCAACATAGCCAGAACATTGAGAAAACAGAGTTTGACATAACGAGTTTTGACTGTATTAACCAACACAAATTAGGTCATCAAACATACAACACAGGACCAACCAAACCGACACCAGGAACTGGTAAATAGTCTAGAATATTTAAAGAAGATTTTTTTTTATCTCAAACGCGACTCTTTATTTTTATTTTATTTAATGACTTTTATAATTGCACTAATATTTATTAAAACAATAATTTTACTCCATTGATTTTTCCATGGCCCCTACTTCGTTCACATATTCTTGTTTTCTTTATTCAATACCAACGGTTTTGTAATTCAGGCACTACTCCGTCGCCGACAGGACCAGGAGTACCACCGCCAGGACCGACCACACAAGCACCAGGAGTTGGTAAGTGGTTTAGAGTTTAAAAATGAAGGATTTTTATCTAAATCAAGACTCTTAATTTTTAATTTAATTAATGACGTTTATAATTGCACTGATATTTATTAAAGCAATAATTTTACTCCATTGATTTTTCGATGGCCGCTTCTTCATTCACATACTCTTGTTTTCTTTATTGAATACCAATGGTTTTGTAATTTAGGCACTACTCCGTCGCCGACAGGACCAGGAGTACCACCACCAGGACCAACCACACAAGCACCAGGCGTTGGTAAGTGGTTTAGAGTTTAAAAATGAAGTATTTTTATCTCAATCAAGCCTTTTTATTTTCCTTTTAATTAATGACTTTTATAATTGGACCGATAATTATCAAAACAATAATCTTACTCCATTGATTTTATTTCGATGGGCCCTACTTCGTTCCCATATTCTTGTTTTCGATATTAAATACCTACGTTTTTGTAATTTAGGCACTACTCCGTCGCCGACAGGACCAGGAGTACCACCGCCAGGACCAACCACACAGGCAACAGGAGTTGGTAAGAGGTTTAGAGTTTTAAAATGAAGGATTTTTATCTCAATCAAGAGTCGTTATTTTTCTTTAAATAAATGAATTTTACAATTGCACTGATACTTATCAAAATTATATTTTCACTCCATTAATTTCATTTCGATGGCCCCTACTTCGTTCACTTATTTTTGTTTTCGATATTAAATACCTACGCTTTTGTAATTTAGGCACCACTCCGTCGCCGACAGGACCAGGAGTACCACCGCCAGGACCAACCACACAGGCACCAGGAGTTGGTAAGTTGTCTAAAATATTAAAAGAAGATGTTTCATCTCAATCAAGACTCTTTTTTTTAAATAAATGACTTTAATAATTTCACCGATTTTTATCAAAAGATTAATTTTACTCCATTGATTTTATTTCGAGTCCCCCTACTTCGGTCACATGTATTTGTACTCGATATTAAATACCTACGTTTTTGTAATTTAGGCACCACTCCGTCGCCGACAGGACCAGGAGTACCACCGCCAGGACCAACCACACAGGCACCAGGAGTTGGTAAGTTGTTAAGACTTTTAAAAGAAGATTTTTTATCTCAATGAAGACTCTCTTCTTTCTTTTAATTAATGACTTTTATAATCGGACCTATATTTATCAATACAATAATAATACTGCATTGATTTTATTTCGATAGCCACTACTTCGTTCATATGTATTTGTTTTCGATATTAAATACCTACGTTTTTGTAATTTAGGCACCACTCCGTCGCCGACAGGACCAGGAGTACCACCGCCAGGACCAACCACACAGGCACCAGGAGTTGGTAAGTTGTTAAGACTTTTAAAAGAAGATTTTTTTTTATCTCAATGAAGACTCTCTTCATTGTTTTAATTAATGACTTTTATAATCGGACCTATATTTATCAATACAATAATATTACTCCATTGATTTTATTTCGATAGCCACTACTTCGTTCACTTATTTTTGTTTTCGATATTAAATACCTACGCTTTTGTAATTTAGGCACCACTCCGTCGCCGACAGGACCAGGAGTACCACCGCCAGGACCAACCACACAGGCACCAGGAGTTGGTATGTTGTTAAGACTTTTAAAATGAAGATGTTTTATCTCAATCAAGACACTCTTCTATCTTTTAGTTAATGACTTTTATAATTGGACCGATATTTTTCAAAACAATAATATTACTCCATTGATTTTATTTCGATTGCCCCTACTTCGTTCACATATTTTTGTTTTCGATATTTTATAATTACGTTTTTGTAATACAGGTACTACTCCGTCGCCGACAGGACCAGGAGTACCACCACCAGGACCAACAACACAGGCACCAGGAGTTGGTAAGCGGTTAAGAGTTTTACAACAAAGTAATTTTATCTCAATCAAAACTTCTTTTTTTCTTTAAATAAATGAGTTTTATAATTGTTTAAACATCAACCCAGTTTAATGGTACAGGGTAAACGCCAAAGACATAGAACATAAAAACAAACAATCACAAACGAGAAAGAAACATGGAACAACACCACAAACTCCACAAACAACACAGGACATATATACTATATAAAAACTAGGTATGTCTATCAATGATTAATAGTTAACGCTTTGGAACGGTCAGTACAATGTAACGTTACAGTTTGCGTGCACATCCACATTCTTATCCAAGAGTTTGTTTTGTTTAGAATGCGACAAATACGTTGGTATGGGGGATTATGTGGACAACCTTGAAGTAACGAGTGCTGACCAGGATATAACCAATGCTTTTACGGAGAGCGGAGAATACCTGACGACCGCTGTCGCCTCGTCTCTCGAACTTAATATCGGTGTTGCTAATGTTGAATCAGATGTCACAGTGGAAACCTTCTCGGTCAAAATCGAGGCAGATACTCCTGGAGCTAAAATTGAAAGCGTCAAATTGGTGTTATTGCAGGAGGATGACACTACGTTGACAACTCTGGTAACATTCTTATTTTATCTTGTCAAAATTATATCATTGTTTGATGCATATGTTTTAGTATAAGCCAATCCATGTCCGTTTTTAATCCGAATGTGACATACATAGAATACTTCTGGCGTTTTCCAATTCCGTATTCTTGAAGTAGTGGGTGTCGATTGCTTTCTTTATTCAAGATGAAAATGACGTCGTAAATATATTTTTATTCATGAAGTCATCAAACTGGCTGTAACAAAAGCGAGTACTTCTAAATTGAATAGCGATGTTTGTTTTATTTGGTTTTAATGTGTTCTGATGTATTAGGAGCAAATTTTACATACTGGAACGTTCTCTATTTCCTTAAGATTCGTATATTTTTTAAGTTTAAAATTGCAGATTTATGTTTATATTGAAGAACATGCACTAAACCGTTAACAATTACTGGACTTATTATGACGTCATTTCCGGAAGGCGGTTTCTTTGGTAACGAACAGTGCGCCAAATACTGGAATAAATGAAAGAAAAAATACTTCCAAAGGAATATAATGATTGTTCAGTATATAATCATAAATCCGTTTCGACAGTTTAACGATATTTTCAACAATCCATGCACCGCGGTCTCGTATTGTACATGTTTACACATCGAACTCGACGTGAAACAAAACAGCGTCCTATCATAAACGTCTCTGTATAATTATTGTAGATGTAACCAATATATGGTTATTATTTTTAAATTTAAAGTAATGTTTAAAACAGGAGCATGTTCTGTTATGAATTGCCTTAGAACAAAGTCCCTTGGCGGGATTAAGATATACGGAAACTGCGGTTGAATTCCATGTGTACTCATGTTGTTATTTTGCTTTTGTCTCGACTAAAAACACTTTTTGGAGATAGCTTGTTATTATACCGGTATATATTTGAATGTTACCACAAGGTTTTGCTGGAATAATAAGAATGAAAACATACCAAGTTATTTATTTGAATGTGTTTTTTTTAATTTGTAGACCCTAGAGCCTGTGTCCCTTACTGGGCCCACATTTAGAAGTGTGACGGGCGATTTCCCGGCAGATTTTACAACTGGGAGAATGCTTCTACGCACGGAGAGTGACATAGAAACGACTTTCAAGTTATCTGAGTTGCTCATTAAGGCGTGTTTCGAACCAAAAGGTGAGAATCACCAATGCAAGAAAGAATGTTTTTATTAATCGGAACATCTCGGACATTTTCCATCGAAAACAACCTCGGATGTATTTAGGCGGTTTCTATGTCAGAATTCTTTACATTTAACTATGCTGCGAGTAGATCGCGTAGTAATTTCAATTTAGAAGTCTATCCGAGGTTAGGGACTTGACTCTTAAAATTAATAATTATATAAACGATAATATATTTCAGTTTGATTCGATTTGAACAAAATAATACAACTTACACGTTAAAATACGAAAATTCATTATGATTATTATTATTATTATTATTATTATTATTATTATTATTGATCAATTTTACGATTTTTTCTTCTGATATACTAGTTTACATCTTAGGTTGTTTTCTTCTGATGTATAAGTATACATCCTAGGTTGTTTCGATGGAAAATGGCCGTGGAGTTCTGATAAAATATATGATGTCAAATCTCGTTATGTCGAAGTCGTTGGGACTTTGGGGAATACTTCGAAGTCGTTGGGACTTTGGGGAATACTTTGAAATAACGTAAAATAAAAAATCCCAAAAACAAAAAGAGTTTAACTTAACCCAAAACAAACGGAAATAAAATCAACATAGCCAGAACATTGAGAAAACAGAGTTTGACATAACGAGTTTTGACTGTATTAACCAACACAAATTAGGTCATCAAACATACAACACAGGACCAACCAAACCGACACCAGGAACTGGTAAATAGTCTAGAATATTTAAAGAAGATTTTTTTTTATCTCAAACGCGACTCTTTATTTTTATTTTATTTAATGACTTTTATAATTGCACTAATATTTATTAAAACAATAATTTTACTCCATTGATTTTTCCATGGCCCCTACTTCGTTCACATATTCTTGTTTTCTTTATTCAATACCAACGGTTTTGTAATTCAGGCACTACTCCGTCGCCGACAGGACCAGGAGTACCACCACCAGGACCGACCACACAGGCACCAGGAGTTGGTAAGTGATTTAGAGTTTAAAAGTGAAGGATTTTTATCTAAATCAAGACTCTTGATTTTTAATTTAATTAATGACGTTTATAATTGCACTGATATTTATTAAAGCAATAATTTTACTCCATTGATTTTTCGATGGCCGCTTCTTCATTCACATACTCTTGTTTTCTTTATTGAATACCAATGGTTTTGTAATTTAGGCACTACTCCGTCGCCGACAGGACCAGGAGTACCACCACCAGGACCAACCACACAAGCACCAGGCGTTGGTAAGTGGTTTAGAGTTTTAAAATGAAGTATTTTTTATCTCAATCAAGCCTCTTTATTTTCCTTTTAATTAATGACTTTTATAATTGGACCGATAATTATCAAAACAATAATCTTACTCCATTGATTTTATTTCGATGGGCCCTACTTCGTTCCCATATTCTTGTTTTCGATATTAAATACCTACGTTTTTGTAATATAGGCACTACTCCGTCGCCGACAGGACCAGGAGTACCACCGCCAGGACCAACCACACAGGCACCAGGAGTTGGTAAGAGGTTTAGAGTTTTAAAATGAAGGATTTTTATCTCAATCAAGAGTCTTTATTTTTCTTTAAATAAATTAATTTTACAATTGCACTGATATTTATCAAAATTATATTTTCACTCCATTAATTTCATTTCGATGGCCCCTACTTCGATCACATATTCTTGATTTCGATATTGATTACCAACGGTTCTGTAATTTAGGCACTACTCCGTCGCCGACAGGACCAGGAGTACCACCGCCAGGACCAACCACACAGGCACCAGGAGTTGGTAAGTTGTCTAAAATATTAAAAGAAGATGTTTCATCTCAATCAAGACTCTTTTTTTTAAATTAATGACTTTAATAATTTCACCGATTTTTATCAAAAGATTAATTTTACTCCATTGATTTTATTTCGAGCCCCCCTACTTCGGTCACATGTATTTGTACTCGATATTAAATACCTACGTTTTTGTAATTTAGGCACCACTCCGTCGCCGACAGGACCAGGAGTACCACCGCCAGGACCAACCACACAGGCACCAGGAGTTGGTAAGTTGTTAAGCCTCTTAAAAGAAGATTTTTTTATCTCAATGAAGACTCTCTTCTTTCTTTTAATTAATGACTTTTATAATCGGACCTATATTTATCAATACAATAATAATACTGCATTGATTTTATTTCGATAGCCACTACTTCGTTCATATGTATTTGTTTTCGATATTAAATACCTACGTTTTTGTAATTTAGGCACCACTCCGTCGCCGACAGGACCAGGAGTACCACCGCCAGGACCAACCACACAGGCACCAGGAGTTGGTAAGTTGTTAAGACATTTAAAAGAAGATTGTTTTTTATCTCAATGAAGACTCTCTTCATTGTTTTAATTAATGACTTTTATAATCGGACCTATATTTATCAATACAATAATATTACTCCATTGATTTTATTTCGATAGCCACTACTTCGTTCACTTATTTTTGTTTTCGATATTAAATACCTACGCTTTTGTAATTTAGGCACCACTCCGTCGCCGACAGGACCAGGAGTACCACCGCCAGGACCAACCACACAGGCACCAGGAGTTGGTATGTTGTTAAGACTTTTAAAATGAAGATGTTTTATCTCAATCAAGACACTCTTCTATCTTTTAGTTAATGACTTTTATAATTGGACCGATATTTATCAAAACAATAATATTACTCCATTGATTTTATTTCGATTGCCCCTACTTCGTTCACATATTTTTGTTTTCGATATTTTATAATTACGTTTTTGTAATACAGGTACTACTCCGTCGCCGACAGGACCAGGAGTACCACCACCAGGACCAACAACACAGGCACCAGGAGTTGGTAAGCGGTTAAGAGTTTTACAACAAAGTAATTTTATCTCAATCAAAACTTCTTTTTTTCTTTAAATAAATGGGTTTTATAATTGTTTAAACATCAACCCAGTTTAATGGTACAGGGTAAACGCCAAAGACATAGAACATAAAAACAAACAATCACAAACGAGAAAGAAACATGGAACAACACCACAAACTCCACAAACAACACAGGACATATATACTATATAAAAACTAGGTATGTCTATCAATGATTAATAGTTAACGCTTTGGAACGGTCAGTACAATGTAACGTTACAGTTTGCGTGCACATCCACATTCTTATCCAAGAGTTTGTTTTGTTTAGAATGCGACAAATACGTTGGTATGGGGGATTATGTGGACAACCTTGAAGTAACGAGTGCTGACCAGGATATAACCAATGCTTTTACGGAGAGCGGAGAATACCTGACGACCGCTGTCGCCTCGTCTCTCGAACTTAATATCGGTGTTGCTAATGTTGAATCAGATGTCACAGTGGAAACCTTCTCGGTCAAAATCGAGGCAGATACTCCTGGAGCTAAAATTGAAAGCGTCAAATTGGTGTTATTGCAGGAGGATGACACTACGTTGACAACTCTGGTAACATTCTTATTTTATCTTGTCAAAATTATATCATTGTTTGATGCATATGTTTTAGTATAAGCCAATCCATGTCCGTTTTTAATCCGAATGTGACATACATAGAATACTTCTGGCGTTTTCCAATTCCGTATTCTTGAAGTAGTGGGTGTCGATTGCTTTCTTTATTCAAGATGAAAATGACGTCGTAAATATATTTTTATTCATGAAGTCATCAAACTGGCTGTAACAAAAGCGAGTACTTCTAAATTGAATAGCGATGTTTGTTTTATTTGGTTTTAATGTGTTCTGATGTATTAGGAGCAAATTTTACATACTGGAACGTTCTCTATTTCCTTAAGATTCGTATTTTTTTTAAGTTTAAAATTGCAGATTTATGTTTATATTGAAGAACATGCACTAAACCGTTAACAATTACTGGACTTATTATGACGTCATTTCCGGAAGGCGGTTTCTTTGGTAACGAACAGTGCGCCAAATACTGGAATAAATGAAAGAAAAAATACTTCCAAAGGAATATAATGATTGTTCAGTATATAATCATAAATCCGTTTCGACAGTTTAACGATATTTTCAACAATCCATGCACCGCGGTCTCGTATTGTACATGTTTACACATCGAACTCGACGTGAAACAAAACAGCGTCCTATCATAAACGTCTCTGTATAATTATTGTAGATGTAACGAATATATGGTTATTATTTTTAAATTTAAAGTAATGTTTAAAACAGGAGCATGTTCTGTTATGAATTGCCTTAGAACAAAGTCCCTTGGCGGGATTAAGATATACGGAAACTGCGGTTGAATTCCATGTGTACTCATGTTGTTATTTTGCTTTTGTCTCGACTAAAAACACTTTTTGGAGATAGCTTGTTATTATACCGGTATATATTTGAATGTTACCACAAGGTTTTGCTGGAATAATAAGAATGAAAACATACCAAGTTATTTATTTGAATGTGTTTTTTTTAATTTGTAGACCCTAGAGCCTGTGTCCCTTACTGGGCCCACATTTAGAAGTGTGACGGGCGATTTCCCGGCAGATTTTACAACTGGGAGAATGCTTCTACGCACGGAGAGTGACATAGAAACGACTTTCAAGTTATCTGAGTTGCTCATTAAGGCGTGTTTCGAACCAAAAGGTGAGAATCACCAATGCAAGAAAGAATGTTTTCATTAATCGGAACATCTCGGACATTTTCCATCGAAAACAACCTCGGATGTATTTAGGCGGTTTCTATGTCAGAATTCTTTACATTTAACTATGCTGCGAGTAGATCGCGTAGTAATTTCAATTTAGAAGTCTATCCGAGGTTAGGGACTTGACTCTTAAAATTAATAATTATATAAACGATAATATATTTCAGTTTGATTCGATTTGAACAAAATAATACAACTTACACGTTAAAATACGAAAATTCATTATGATTATTATTATTATTATTATTATTATTATTATTATTATTATTATTGATCAATTTTACGATTTTTTTCTTCTGATATACTAGTTTACATCTTAGGTTGTTTTCTTCTGATGTATAAGTATACATCCTAGGTTGTTTCGATGGAAAATGGCCGTGGAGTTCT
The DNA here is from genome assembly GCF_026914265.1 of Mya arenaria. Taxonomy (NCBI): domain Eukaryota; kingdom Metazoa; phylum Mollusca; class Bivalvia; order Myida; family Myidae; genus Mya; species Mya arenaria. Next base: position 54,823,432 of record NC_069135.1, read on the forward strand.
GATAAAATATATGATGTCAAATCTCGTTATGTCGAAGTCGTTGGGACTTTGGGGAATACTTCGAAGTCGTTGGGACTTTGGGGAATACTTTGAAATAACGTAAAATAAAAAATCCCAAAAACAAAAAGAGTTTAACTTAACCCAAAACAAACGGAAATAAAATCAACATAGCCAGAACATTGAGAAAACAGAGTTTGACATAACGAGTTTTGACTGTATTAACCAACACAAATTAGGTCATCAAACATACAACACAGGACCAACCAAACCGACACCAGGAACTGGTAAATAGTCTAGAATATTTAAAGAAGATTTTTTTTTATCTCAAACGCGACTCTTTATTTTTATTTTATTTAATGACTTTTATAATTGCACTGATATTTATTAAAACAATAATTTTACTCCATTGATTTTTCCATGGCCCCTACTTCGTTCACATATTCTTGTTTTCTTTATTCAATACCAACGGTTTTGTAATTCAGGCACTACTCCGTCGCCGACAGGACCAGGAGTACCACCGCCAGGACCGACCACACAAGCACCAGGAGTTGGTAAGTGGTTTAGAGTTTAAAAATGAAGGATTTTTATCTAAATCAAGACTCTTGATTTTTAATTTAATTAATGACGTTTATAATTGCACTGATATTTATTAAAGCAATAATTTTACTCCATTGATTTTTCGATGGCCGCTTCTTCATTCACATACTCTTGTTTTCTTTATTGAATACAATGGTTTTGTAATTTAGGCACTACTCCGTCGCCGACAGGACCAGGAGTACCACCACCAGGACCAACCACACAAGCACCAGGCGTTGGTAAGTGGTTTAGAGTTTAAAAATGAAGTATTTTATCTCAATCAAGCCTTTTTATTTTCCTTTTAATTAATGACTTTTTTAATTGGACCGATAATTATCAAAACAATAATCTTACTCCATTGATTTTATTTCGATGTGCCCTACTTCGTTCCCATATTCTTGTTTTCGATATTAAATACCTACGTTTTTGTAATTTAGGCACTACTCCGTCGCCGACAGGACCAGGAGTACCACCGCCAGGACCAACCACACAGGCACCAGGAGTTGGTAAGAGGTTTAGAGTTTTAAAATGAAGGATTTTTATCTCAATCAAGAGTCGTTATTTTTCTTTAAATAAATGAATTTTACAATTGCACTGATATTTATCAAAATTATATTTTCACTCCATTAATTTCATTTCGATGGCCCCTACTTCGATCACATATTCTTGTTTTCGATATGAAATACCTACGTTTGTGTAATTTAGGCACTACTCCGTCGCCGACAGGACCAGGAGTACCACCGCCAGGACCAACCACACAGGCACCAGGAGTTGGTAAGAGGTTTAGAGTTTTAAAATGAAGGATTTTTATCTCAATCAAGAGTCGTTATTTTTCTTTAAATAAATGAATTTTACAATTGCACTGATATTTATCAAAATTATATTTTCACTCCATTAATTTCATTTCGATGGCCCCTACTTCGATCACATATTCTTGTTTTCGATATTGATTACCAACTGTTCTGTAATTCAGGCACTACTCCGTCGCCGACAGGACCAGGAGTACCACCGCCAGGACCAACCACACAGGCACCAGGAGTTGGTAAGTTGTCTAAAATATTAAAAGAAGATGTTTCGTCTCAATCAAGACTCTTTTTTTAAAATTAATGACTTTAATAATTTCACCGATTTTTATCAAAAGATTAATTTTACTCCATTGATTTTATTTCGAGTCCCCCTACTTCGGTCACATGTATTTGTACTCGATATTAAATACCTACGTTTTTGTAATTTAGGCACCACTCCGTCGCCGACAGGACCAGGAGTACCACCGCCAGGACCAACCACACAGGCACCAGGAGTTGGTAAGTTGTTAAGACTTTAAAAAGAATTTTTTTTATCTCAATGAAGACTCTCTTCTTTCTTTTAATTAATGCCTTTTATGATCGGACCTATATTTATCAATACAATAATAATACTGCATTGATTTTATTTCGATAGCCACTACTTCGTTCATATGTATTTGTTTTCGATATTAAATACCTACGTTTTTGTAATTTAGGCACCACTCCGTCGCCGACAGGACCAGGAGTACCACCGCCAGGACCAACCACACAGGCACCAGGAGTTGGTAAGTTGTTAAGACTTTTAAAAGAAGATTTTTTTATCTCAATGAAGACTTTCTTCTTTCTTTTAATTAATGACTTTTATAATCGGACCTATATTTATCAATACAATAATATTACTCCATTGATTTTATTTCGATAGCCACTACTTCGTTCACTTATTTTTGTTTTCGATATTAAATACCTACGTTTTTGTAATTTAGGCACCACTCCGTCGCCGACAGGACCAGGAGTACCACCGCCAGGACCAACCACACAGGCACCAGGAGTTGGTATGTTGTTAAGACTTTTAAAATGAAGATGTTTTATCTCAATCAAGACACTCTCCTTTCTTTTTGTTAATGACTTTTATAATTGGACCGATATTTATCAAAACAATAATATTACTCCATTGATTTTATTTCGATTGCCCCTACTTCGTTCACATATTTTTGTTTTCGATATTTTATAATTACGTTTTTGTAATACAGGCACTACTCCGTCGCCGACAGGACCAGGAGTACCACCACCAGGACCAACAACACAGGCACCAGGAGTTGGTAAGCGGTTAAGAGTTTTACAACAAAGTAATTTTATCTCAATCAAAACTTTTTATTTTTCTTTAAATAAATGAGTTTTATAATTGTTTAAACATCAACCCAGTTTAATGGTACAGGGTAAACGCCAAAGACATAGAACATAAAAACAAACAATCACAAACGAGAAAGAAACATGGAACAACACCACAAACTCCACAAACAACACAGGACATATATACTATATAAAAACTAGGTATGTCTATCAATGATTAATAGTTAACGCTTTGGAACGGTCAGTACAATGTAACGTTACAGTTTGCGTGCACATCCACATTCTTATCCAAGAGTTTGTTTTGTTTAGAATGCGACAAATACGTTGGTATGGGGGATTATGTGGACAACCTTGAAGTAACGAGTGCTGACCAGGATATAACCAATGCTTTTACGGAGAGCGGAGAATACCTGACGACCGCTGTCGCCTCGTCTCTCGAACTTAATATCGGTGTTGCTAATGTTGAATCAGATGTCACAGTGGAAACCTTCTCGGTCAAAATCGAGGCAGATACTCCTGGAGCTAAAATTGAAAGCGTCGAATTGGTGTTATTGCAGGAGGATGACACTACGTTGACAACTCTGGTAACATTCTTATTTTATCTTGTCAAAATTATATCATTGTTTGATGCATATGTTTTAGTATAAGCCAATCCATGTCCGTTTTTAATCCGAATGTGACATACATAGAATACTTCTGGCGTTTTCCAATTCCGTATTCTTGAAGTAGTGGGTGTCGATTGCTTTCTTTATTCAAGATGAAAATGACGTCGTAAATATATTTTTATTCATGAAGTCATCAAACTGGCTGTAACAAAAGCGAGTACTTCTAAATTGAATAGCGATGTTTGTTTTATTTGGTTTTAATGTGTTCTGATGTATTAGGAGCAAACTTTACATACTGGAACGTTCTCTATTTCCTTAAGATTCGTATTTTTTTTAAGTTTAAAATTGCAGATTTATGTTTATATTGAAGAACATGCACTAAACCGTTAACAATTACTGGACTTATTATGACGTCATTTCCGGAAGGCGGTTTCTTTGGTAACGAACAGTGCGCCAAATTCTGGAATAAATGAAAGAAAAAATACTTCCAAAGGAATATAATGATTGTTCAGCATATAATCATAAATCCGTTTCGACAGTTTAACGATATTTTCAACAATCCATGCACCGCGGTCTCGTATTGTACATGTTTACACACCGAACTCGACGTGAAACAAAACAGCGTCCTATCATAAACGTCTCTGTATACTTATTGTAGATGTAACGAATATATGGTTATTATTTTTAAATTTAAAGTAACGTTTAAAACAGGAGCATGTTCTGTTATGAATTGCCTTAGAACAAAGTCCCTTGGCGGGATTAAGATATACGGAAACTGCGGTTGAATTCCATGTGTACTCATGTTGTTATTTTGCTTTTGTCTCGACTAAAAACACTTTTTGGAGATAGCTTGTTATTATACCGGTATATATTTGAATTTCACCACAAGGTTTTGCTGGAATAATAAGAATGAAAACATACCAAGTTATTTATTTGAATGTGTTTTTTTTTTAATTTGTAGACCCTAGAGCCTGTGTCCCTTACTGGGCCCACATTTAGAAGTGTGACGGGCGATTTCCCGGCAGATTTTACAACTGGGAGAATGCTTCTACGCACGGAGAGTGACATAGAAACGACTTTCAAGTTATCTGAGTTGCTCATTAAGGCTTGTTTCGAACCAAAAGGTGAGAATCACCAATGCAAGAAAGAATGTTTTCATTAATCGGAACATCTCGGACATTTTCCATCGAAAACAACCTCGGATGTATTTAGGCGGTTTCTATGTCAGAATTCTTTACATTTAACTATGCTGCGAGTAGATCGCGTAGTAATTTCAATTTAGAAGTCTATCCGAGGTTAGGGACTTGACTCTTAAAATTAATAATTATTTAAACGATAATATATTTCAGTTTGATTCGATTTGAACAAAATAATACAACTTACACGTTAAAACACGAAAATTCATTATTATTATTATTATTATTATTATTATTATTATTGATCAATATTACGATTTTTTTCTTCTGATATACTAGTTAACATCTTAGGTTGTTTTCTTCTGATGTATAAGTATACATCCTAGGTTGTTTCGATGGAAAATGGCCGTGGAGTTCTGATAAAATATATGATGTCAAATCTCGTTATGTCGAAGTCGTTGGGACTTTGGGGAATACTTCGAAGTCGTTGGGACTTTGGGGAATACTTTGAAATAACGTAAAATAAAAAATCCCAAAAACAAAAAGAGTTTAACTTAACCCAAAACAAACGGAAATAAAATCAACATAGCCAGAACATTGAGAAAACAGAGTTTGACATAACGAGTTTTGACTGTATTAACCAACACAAATTAGGTCATCAAACATACAACACAGGACCAACCAAACCGACACCAGGAACTGGTAAGTAGTCTAGAATATTTAAAGAAGATTTTTTTTATCTCAAACGAGACTCTTTATTTTTATTCTATTTAATGACTTTTATAATTGCACTGATATTTATTAAAACAATAATTTTACTCCATTGATTTTTCCATGGCCCCTACTTCGTTCACATATTTTTGTTTTCTTTATTCAATACCAACGGTTTTGTAATTCAGGCACTACTCCGTCGCCGACAGGACCAGGAGTACCACCGCCAGGACCGACCACACAGGCACCAGGAGTTGGTAAGTGGTTTAGAGTTTTAAAATGAAGGATTTTTATCTGAAGCAAGACTCTTTATTTTTATTTTAATTAATGACGTTTATAATTGCACTGATATTTATTAAAGCAATAATTTTACTCCATTGATTTTTCGATGGCCACTTCTTCGTTCACATAGTCTTGTTTTCTTTATTGAATACCAATGGTTTTGTAATTTAGGTACTACGCCGTCGCCGACAGGACCAGGAGTACCACCGCCAGGACCAACAACACAGGCACCAGGAGTTGGTAGGTTGTTAAGACTTTTAAAAGAAGATTTTTATCTCAATCAAGACTCTCTTCTTTCTTTTAATTAATGACTTTTATAATTGCAGCGATATCTATAAAAACAATAATATAACTCCATTGATTTTATTTTGATGGCCCCTACTTCGTTCACATATTCTAGATTTGTTAATTGAATACCTACGTTTTTTGTAATTCAGGCACTACTCCGTCGCCGACAGGACCAGGAGTACCACCGCCAGGACCAACCACACAGGCACCAGGAGTTGGTAAGTGGTTTAGAGTTTTAAAATGAAGTATTTTTATCTCAATCAAGACTCTCTATTTTTATATCGATTTCAAGTTATCTGACTTGCTCATTAAGGCTTGTTTCGAACCAAAAGGTGAGAATCACCAATGCCAGATAGAATGTTTTCAGTAATCGGATCACCTCGGACATTTTCCATCGAAAACAACCTCGGATGTATGTAGGCGGTTTCTATGTCAGAATTCTTTACATTTAGCTATGCTGCGAGTAGATCGCGTAGTAATTTCAATTTAGAAGTCTATCCTAGATTAGGGACTTGACTCTTAAAATTAATAATTATATAAACGATAATATATATTTCAGTTTGATTCGATTTGAACAAAATAATACAACTTACACGTTAAACACGAAAATTCACTATTATTATTATTATTATTATTATTATTTATCAATTTTACGATTTCTTTCTTCTGATATACTAGTTTGCATCTTAGGTTGTTTTCTTCTGATGTATAAGTATACATCCTAGGTTGTTTTCGATGGAAAATGGCCGTGGAGTTCTGAAAAAATATATGATGTCAAATCTCGCTATGTTGAAATCGTTGGGACTTTGGGGAATACTTCGAAGTCGTTGGGACTTTGGGGAATACTTTGAAATAACGTAAAATAAAAAAAATCCCCCCCCCCCAAAAAAGAGTTTAACTTAACCCAACACAATCGGAAAAAAAAATCAACATAGCCAGAACATTGAGATAACAGAGTTTGACATAACGAGTTTTGACTGTATTAACCAACACAAATTAGGTCATCAAACATACAACACAGGACCAACCAAACCGACACCAGGAACTGGTAAGTGGTCTAGAATATTTAAAGAAGATTTTTTTTTATCTCAAACGAGACTCTTTATTTTTCTTTTAATTAATGTCGTTTATAATTGCACTGATATTTATTAAAACAATAATTTTACTCCATTGATTTTTCCATGGCCCCTTCTTCGTTCACATATTCTTGTTTTCTTTATTGAATACCAACGGTTTTGTAATTCAGGCACTACTCCGTCGCCGACAGGACCAGGAGTACCACCACCAGGACCAACCACACAAGCACCAGGAGTTGGTAAGTGGTTTAGAGTTTTAAAATGAAGTATTTTTTATCTCAATCAAGCCTCTTTATTTTCCTTTTAATTAATGACTTTTATAATTGGACCGATAATTATCAAAACAATAATCTTACTCCATTGATTTTATTTTGATGGGCCCTACTACGTTCACATATTTTTGTTTTCGATATTAAATACCTACGTTTTTGTAATTTAGGCACTACTCCGTCGCCGACAGGACCAGGAGTACCACCGCCAGGACCAACCACGCAGGCACCAGGAGTTGGTAAGTTGTTAAGACTTTTAAAAGATGATTTTTTTTATCTCAATCAAGACTCTCTTCTTTCTTTCTATTAATGACTTTTAATACCGAAACAAATATTGGAAACACTCTTTGTTTGGCCTTGGATGATTGCGACCTTGTTATTTCACGTCCTATATCTGTCAAATTTAAGAAATACATCAAAAGGAATTGTGGAAATACCGAAACAAATATTGGCAACAAGCTTGTGTTGGTCTTACAAGATTGCGAGTGTGTTTATTGCACGTCCGAGTTAAGTCGAATTTAAGAAAAACAATCCAACAGCAATGTCTTCATCGTTTATGTATTTTTGCTCATATCTGTTGGTCATATGGAGATTTAGCAAGCTATACCTTTTAAACTGATACCTGAATGCTAGGGAGTAACCAGGCATCAACTTTTGACAGAGCATAATGACATGATACAACAAACATCGTGTTTGTTAATCGGGTAACTTGAAATATTTACATAAAAACCTACAGAAACAAGAGCAGTAGCCAATTGTTTAAACATCAACCCAGTTTAATGGTACAGGGTAAACGCCAAAGACATAGAACATAAAAAGAAACAATCACAAACGAGAAAGAAACATGGAATAACACCATAAACTCCACAAACAACACAGGACATATATACTATATAAAAACTAGGTATGTCTATCAATGATTAATAGTTAACGCCTTGGAACGGTCAGTACAATGTAACTTTACAGTTTGCGTGCACATCCACATTCTTATCCAAGAGTTTGTTTTGTTTAGAATGCGACAAATACGTTGGTATGGGGGATTATGTGGACAACCTTGAAGTAACGAGTGCTGACCAGGATATAACCAATGCTTTCACGGAGAGCGGAGAATACCTGACGACCGCTGTCGCCTCGTCTCTCGAACTTAATATCGGTGTTGCTAATGTTGAATCAGATGTCACAGTGGAAACCTTCTCGGTCAAAATCGAGGCAGATACTCCTGGAGCTAAAATTGAAAGCGTCGAATTGGTGTTATTGCAGGAGGATGACACTACGTTGACAACTCTGGTAACATTCTTATTTTATCTTGTCAAAATTATATCATTGTTTGATGCATATGTTTTAGTATAAGCCAATCCATGTCCTTTTTTAATCCGAATGTGACATACATAGAATGCTTCTGGCGTTTTCCAATTCCGTATTCTTGAAGTAGTGGGTGTCGATTGCTTTCTTTATTCAAGATGAAAATGAAGTCGTAAATATATTTTTATTCATGAAGTCATCAAACTGGCTGTAGCAAAAGCGAGTACTTCTAAATGGAATAGGGATGTTTGTTTTATTTGGTTTTAATGTATTCTGATGTATTAGTAGCAAACTTTACATACTGGAACGTTCTCTATTTCCTTAAGATTCGTTTTTTCAAGTTTAAAACTGCAGATTTATTTTTACACTGAAGAACATGCACTAAACCGTTAACAATTACTGGACTTATTATGACGTCATTTCCGGAAGGCGGTTTCTTTGGTAACGAACAGTGCGCCAAATTCTGGAATAAATGAAAGAAAAAATACTTCCAAAGGAATATAATAATTGTTCAGCATATAATCATAAATCCGTTTCGACAGTTTAATGATATTTTCAACAATCCATGCTCCGCGGTCTCGTATTGTACATGTTTACACACCGAACTCGACGTGAAACAAAACAGCGTCCTATCATAAACGTCTCTGTATAATTATTGTAGATGTAACGAAAATATATGGATAAAATTTTAAATTAAAAGTAACGTTTAAAACAGGAGTATGCTCTGTTATGAACTGCCTTAGAACTAAGCCCCTTGGCGGGATTAAGATATACGGAAACTGCGGTTGAATTTCATGTGTACTCGTGACGTTATTTTGCTTTTGTCTCGACTAAAATCACTTTTTGGAGATAGCTTGTTATTATACCGGTATATATGTGATTGTTACCACAAGGTTTTGCTGGAATAATAAGAATGAAAACATACAGGTTATTTATTTAAATGATTTTTTTTAAATTTTAGACCCTAGAGCCTGTGTCCCTTACTGGGCCCACATTTAGAAGTGTGGCGGGCGATTTCCCGGCAGATTTTACATCTGGCGGAATGGTTCTACGCACGGAGAGTGACATAGAAACGACTTTCAAGTTATCTGAGTTGCTCATTAAGGCTTGTTTCGAACCAAAAGGTGAGAATCACCAATGCAAGAAAGTATTTTTTCATTAATCGGAACACATCGGACATTTTCCATCGAAAACAACCTCGGATGTATGTAGGCGGTTTCTATGTCAGAATTCTTTACATTTAACTATGCTGCGAGTAGATCGCGTAGTAATTTCAATTTAGAAGTCTATCCTAGGTTAGGGACTTGACTCTTAAAAATAATAATTATATAAACGATAATATATTTCAGTTTGATTTGATTTGAAAAAAGTAATCATGATGATTATTATTAATCATTATTATTATTAATTTTACGATTTTTTTCTTCTGATATACTAGTATATATCCTAGGTTGTTTTCGATGGAAAATGGCCGTGGAGTTCTGATATAATATATGATGTCAAAACTCGCCATGTCGATGGGATCTCGGAAAATACTTTAAGATAACGTGAAATCAATATAACCGAAATTCAAAAGAGATTAACATCGATATAACAGAGTTCGATATAACGGGTTTTGACTGTATTAGCAAACACATATTAGGTCATCGTACATTTACCTCTCACATCTTCGTCCAAAGCTTAATATAACAACAAACGTTTTCGTGAATCTTATACATCAAATATTAGATAATTTGAATTGAATAAATCACAATGATGATTCAGAAAAAGTCTGCCGTCTTACTGCCGAAGCCTTTGAGGAACAGATGGGCTCTTCCCCTAGCGGATCAGCGTTCGGCTACATCGAATTAAATGGAAACCCTGGGTTCAACGATGGTGACGAGTTGGTCAGCCTTGATGACGAAATTGAAGAAAACATGGTTGTCAATGTGATGTGCTATAAATGGTAGGTTTATATTTGGAAGCCCGTTCAGCACTTCATATGTAGTGAATCACACTAGCTGTTTATAGGGAGCATGCCAAGTGTACCTCGTTTCACAAAAAAATAATCCACCAAATCTCCATCTCAAACTCAATTAACCCTAAAAAGCAGCCTATAATGCTTCAAAATATTGCATGTTTTTTTAACTTGTTATCTTTGTAATGTGTTGATGAAAAGGTTTAAACATATTTCAAAGAAAATTAAGAATTTAGAGGAAGATATATATACTTCAGTATATCGTCGCTTGAATTCCATACTGTTCAAGCAGCATCTTGTAGTGTTTTGAGAAAATTGAGTTTAAAGTTGAAAGTTGTTATAACTTATTTGTTTGTAAACGTAATTATTCCAAATTTTACAGACCATTTGGAAATCTGTCGATGATATAAAAAATCAATAACATGCAGTTACTTCTTGTTTTAGAAAGTTGTTATAACTTATTTGTTTGTAAACGTAATTATTCCAAATTTTACAGACCATTTGGAAATCTGTCGATGATATAAAAAATCAATAACATGCAGTTACTTCTTGTTTAAGAGTGTTTACTCTTATAATAACGATAATGTCCACAAATGTCGAGCTTTTGTTATTTTCAATGATTTTCATACTGTTCTTATTGAGATAGAACAGTTTGTGTATGTGATATTGCTAGTGATGTTCCGATGATCGATTATAATCGGAAATCGATTGGTTGTGCCTGAAATCCGCAACAATCAATTGTATTTGCTTATAATCGATCATCGAAAAAAAAATGAAAAAAAAATATTTGTAAGTGTTCAGATGTTATCTTTAACAAAACGGCTGATGAAAGCCACAATGAGCAAGTAAAAATGAATTATATTTTATATAACACTTAATTACTTCAATCATAGACATAACGTATATGCATATAATGATTAAGAGTTTAATAATGTGCATGAATAAAACTTCACTTTAGGTTTTATCTAGTATTTAAAAAAACGATTGTACTATCGATAATCGGTTACTTGAGTGGAACCGATTATCGATAGTAAAATTGGAACCGATTCCCAACACTAGATATTGCACATGCATTTTTGTTAGTAAGGCCTAAAAAATTGTTTGGTTAGGGTTACATCCATTTCAGAAATAGGTAGGGTAGGTAGGCTTTTTATTTTTTTTTATTTTTTTTATTAGGCTTTATATAAGAATATCATTTTCATCATTGGAGAATGGTGTTAAAGTTATCTTCTGTATAAGCATTTAAGGTTTAAACTCCTTATTGAAAAGCAATTAATTTTTTTTTTTAGTTTTTCATTTTTTTTTCAAACTGACTATAAAAACGGTAGGGTCGGCGCCTATTCTGTAGGTAGGGTCGGGTAACCCGAACCAAATGTATTTGTTTTAGGCCTAAGTGTGTTTATCAAGTGTTCCAAACTTCTGAGCATTTTGGATCTGTTTAAGAAATGAATCACGTGTCGTTAACAGCATGATTTCATTGGCCAATGTAAGACTTAGAACAGTCTGGAAGTTATGAGAGCGGGAGATTTTGAGATAGAACAGAAAAAAAATGTAAAATGTCTCTCTAAACGTAATAGATAGACTGTTATTAGTTAGACCAAATGAAACGTCCTGAAAAACAATATATTTATGATATAAATATCTAAAATTAACCCTTACTAAATCGACTTAGAATAGTGTGGAATTCAAGCGACGATATGTTTAAAGGCAATGAATTGTACTCAAGTACGTTTTGGCTGTAGAATATTTTCTCCTCTCCTTAAAATCAAGACCAACGGTTTTAATTCATCCGTAAAAAACATAGCTTTTTACAATACATTTTAATGTTATATGGTAAAAATAGTTGATTTGGTCAAACACAAAAAAGACAAATACGTTTGTAAAGCGAATATATTGGAGTTTCACAACAAACATCATTGTTTACGTCATATAGACGATCGAGGGCTTGAAATTTATTCGGTATTCTCGGTGAACCAATCATAATTACAAAACCAATACCGGAAAATAACGAGTTAAAACAATATGTAGTTTATTTATAGAATCTCGGTAAAACCCATGACGAACATATGACGTAGCCTCACGCGCGGATAACAATTCATACTGTTTACCGGTCAACAGTTCAAAACATCGTAATTGTTCACAATATGTAAAACAGTCGAAAATAGTGAATAACATTTATATAGGGCATCGGGTAATAAAAGTTATTGTTTAATTATATAAAAATCTTAAGATCTGGCGTTATTTTAAGGTTGTGGCGTTATTTATGATATAAAAAGCCCGAAATATGTGACATACATAACGGTGTATCATTGTTCATTTAGCGAATGCGAAAAAAGGACGATCAACTGCGAACCAGTCGAAAATTGTACTAGTAAGTAATAAATCAATTATTTTGTTTTGTTACCTTTGTAATAACCTCGTTTCAAAATGTACATTTCTGTCTCTTTATTAAGTCTTACTATATTGATAAACATGTCTTATTAACCCTTAACCTATGATCAGTTCGGACCATATCGGCCGTTTTCCACCGAAAACAACCTCGGAGTTATATGGATGTTGTTTTTTAATGGAAAATCGCCGAGGTGTTCCGAATGCCTACTTATCGCTGTGCAAGTATGGCGATATGAACTGTTTATTGTACATAACATCTGATCTGAATACCGTTAATTAAGATGTTTCAACTTAATAAAGGTACTCGCTCATTATTTTGGACTAAAACTAGGTGTCCTGGTATTGCGTATGCAAACACTTATTTTATCATAACTTAAATATATAATATCGAAATTGCAAAAAAGAAAACAGTTATAGTGTTAAAGGCTATTCTGATTTTAGAAGGCTGTGAACCCACGCAAGTAAAGTCATGAAAAAATAGTAAACCGGCGCCTTAACAAGAAGGACAACAAAAGTGTTGGCTATTTTAACATCTTCACAAAACATTGATAAAATCACGTGATAATACCAGTTGCTTTAGTGTTCCCGATTTTAGTATCTTAGTTTTAACACTAGAAATTATTTGCCGCACTTTATAATTTTATACAAAAAAGCGCATTATAAAAATTAATGAGCGAGAATTTTTAATGTTTCACATGAGCAAGTTATTTCACCAAGTCCTTTGCGTATTTGGATGTCTGGTGACCCCCTGATACCTTTCTATCCTTTGAAAGAGTATCGTTAGCCAACTATGTATATGTACAATGTAGTACCGAGACCATGATATTAATAAGGGCTTTGAAGTTTATGATCTTTGTTACTTATATCAAACATTAAATTATCTAAAAAACAGTCTTTTAAGGCCAAAAACAGCTTGTTTGTAGTACTCTTTTGTATTCGTTTTCCCATACGTCAAAGCATTTTACAAGGATTCAAAAATGATATGGACCCATCACGAATTCAAAATTAAAATCGTTATGCATATTCTGGATGTTTAATTAGTTGATAATGACTTTAAAAATAGCAACCTGCGAAGCCACGCCTTGGAGTGACTGGAGTGAATGCAGCGCATCATGTAATGGCGGGACACAGTCACGTGACCGCGAAGTGGTATCCTCCAATCCAGACTGTGACAACAGCGAGAAGGACTTTAGGCCATGTAACACGCAGACTTGCGAGGGTAAGACACGAACTATTTTTTACCCTTATAATTTAGCATAGCAAAACATGGCATAAAATAACATAACTACTAATTGGCATCATATCTTACTACATCAATAGCTATATGACATATTCAGTGTGTGTATACCACGTGATAGATTGCATCATAAATGCTACGTCGGAAAACATTATTTTTCTTTGAATGAAGACTTTAAGCAAATATAACTTTACTATTTCGTCATCATTTTAAATGAAACTTAGTGCAGTCTACGCCGCTTACAGACCCATGCCGTCGGTCTTTTGATTGAGAGTTTAGTTTCACCTTTTCACAAAACCGCCGCCTGTTGGAGCACTGTCAAAACATATAACCTTATCAAATTCTGGTAATAAAACTTTTTAGAGGCATAGGCTGCCCTTTGTTTCATTTTCAGTGGTGTAGAAAAAGAAAAGTTATCTTTGATGTAAGCCTTTATTTTTAGCAAAATGTTGCCTTCCGACGTTGCTTCAATGACGTAATTTACCACGTGTTATACATGTGGTATTATTATTATTATTTTTATTATTATAATTATATGTTTTATTATTATTATTATTATTATTATTATTATTATTATTATTATTAAGTTGGAGGCCGTTAATACACATTTTAACATAATGCTGTCTCATCTGAGTTTCCCCGTTTAAAAATAGCGCATGGTGGTTTCCCCGTTTAAAAATAGCGCATGATGGTTTCCCAGTTTTAAACATATCTGTTTATGAGCTTGCTATTTTGTTTAACTTTACTTGGATTTACGTGGTAGACAACCCCAGTAAATTTTGAACTGGAAAAAGTGCGCAAAAATTGCAAAAGATGCATGTGTCGTAAGCGATGTGAAACATCAGTAGGTAAAAGTTATTGCGTTGTACACAACAATGTCAATTTGATGTCAGACAGTTTCTTGCAAATGTATCATTTGGTGTCTTGTTTCTTTAAAATCGGAAAATGTTCATATTGAGGGTTTATATAACACGAAATTGGATGAAGACATAAATAAACAATATGTGCCCGAACAAGTATTACTTGATCGACAAGTATAAAACATCGATACATAATTAAAGTTGCACTCTTACAGATTGATTGTATGACAACTTATTTCATTTTTGTCTTGGAATGAGCCAATTTTTGCGTAACTGCCGTGAAACCAGTGATTAAAGACTACTGGCAAAAATAGAGCCTATTTTTCGTACTAACGGGTGAAAATTGTTTTTTGGTTGACGGCGTAACTTACGATTAAAGAAAGAATAAATTTTCGGCATTTTCCCAAACAATTGAGATCTGTTCTATTGTGAGTCATCTTATACGACTTAAATGAATGCACTGATGCCAAAGAACTTGTTCTGAGAAGAAATAATAAAAAAGTTAAAAACTGTAAATTTGTGAGAGTGCAGCTTTAATGCATCATTTCAGAACTTTCTGTATAAAAATAGATATATATGAAAAAACAGCCAGAAAGTGCATTCAAAATCATAACTTAATGCATTGCTCTTCTAATGGTTAAGAGTCATACCATTAAAGGGACTCGCTCATGTTTTGGCGCCGATATTTTTCCCCGTATAAGCATCTGATAAAACTTAATATATTATAACATTTTCATTCTATGATAATGAACTTGCAGAAGGAAATACACTTAAGTATAAAATCATATTCAAGTTCTAGTTTTGAACGAACATAGAACACTAATAACAAAACCACACTTAAAGCTGCACTCTTACAGATTGAACGTTTTGACAACTTTTTTATCTTTTGTCTTGGAACGAGCCATTTTTTGCGAAAATGCATGGAAACCAGTGATATAAGACTACTGACAAAAAATTAGATCGCCGATTTTTATATTTAAGTTCAAAAACTAATGTTTTATGCATTTTTCTTAAACCGTTAGTATCGATATTTACGCAAAATTTGCTTTTTCCAAGACAAAAAAGTCAAAGCGGTAAATCTGTGAGAGTGTAGCTTTAACATTCAAGCCTGTTGTTGAAAAGCGTTACTAAATAATTGCTATTCAATATGAACTATAAGATAAGAGTTTATTTAGTTTAAACATTATATATTTAACAAAAGGTTATGATACATTTTACTAAGTCACTTTCCTTGAACCGATGTCGCGCGAGAGTTTGGTCGGTTTGTTGTGGGGGAGACCGGAGTACCCGGAGAAAACCCACTTGTCCGGCTTGGTGACCACTAACCAAACTCACATGCGCGTTAAAGGGGCTGTACTCCGTATGATAAAATAGCAGAAAAAAAAAGAAAATTGTCGAAAACTGACATAAACTTGGCATCGATGTGTACAATGCATTGAAACTTAGTAACTGAAGTACCACA
Source organism: Mya arenaria (assembly GCF_026914265.1). Classification (NCBI taxonomy): domain Eukaryota; kingdom Metazoa; phylum Mollusca; class Bivalvia; order Myida; family Myidae; genus Mya; species Mya arenaria. Next base: position 54,839,719 of record NC_069135.1, read on the forward strand.
TAGTTTACAATGTATTTAAGTTTAGCAGTTATTTCGTATTTTTCCGTTAAAAAAAGATTACTGGGTCTACCAGGTAGAATTCATTCCTTATGCGTGAGTCGGTGTTATCACGTGATATTACCGAGGTAGGTTTATAGCTTAATTATGTCACCCTATAAGAGTAAGCCGTAGTAGCTCAGTGGATACGACGCTGGACTGCAATTTTGGCGACACGGGTTCGAACCCGGTCTCCGACATTTTTTTTACATTTTGGTACTTTTTTGTACAATTATGATATCAAAGCGTAACACATTCTATTAGATAATTGTCCTGAGATTCGTTACAGAAAAAAAACCTTTTTTGGTGCCAATCTGGTGTACAGTCCCTTTAAGAGCTTATTTGAGAATGTTTCAATGTTTGACAGAACCCCCGGAGTATACACCTTGGACGGAATGGTCAGACTGCAGCGCGACGGCCAACTGTGACGAAGGTGTGCGGGTCAGGACGCGCCAATGCCAAAACGATATGTGCACAGATGTCACAGACACCATTGAAATTGAGGGATGCGTGAATGGTGATAATTGTGATGATGAGAAAGGTGGGTTAACTCTTTTTTTACTTTCAGTAATTTAAAGATTTCCGAGTCCAGAAATTGGTATATATATACATATGTATATATATCAAGGATGATATATATATATTTGAAGTTTTACGTTTAAAGTGATTTGAAGTTATATATTTTTTTCCGCGTTATAATGACGTCATTTTATGGACTGTTTCCGGTTTACGATTGCGTTTCTTTCAATTTACAGAATGGAGGAGAAAGAATATCTGTACGATTTTCGTAAATAAAATGAAGTAAAAAGAATTAAATATGTTGAATCAAATAATGAACTTTTGGTTTAAATTTAAGAAATGAACGCATGGGTTCCTTCGGACCCATTATACTTTTACCTGCCCAACTGCGTGCATTTCAATTATAGATTATAGATAGATTTATTTCAGTAAGGAATGCACATACATGGACATTTAAAATAAACATAATGAATAGTAAATAACATTATTATAATACATACATGATAGTATCAATAGCCATGACAGGCACACCGAACCAAGGATGAAACAAAAAAAGAGAAAACTCTTTATTTTCCAATTATATATGACCGCTCTTTTGTTAACGAACGATCCACATGTGTTTTCAGTATGTGACGAAGCTATGGAAGAATACGATGAATGTGCTAATAAGATCTGCGAAGATGGGCCAACAACGTGTTTTGGCGAACAGTTTAACACCACATGTGAAGAAATGGATGACGTCGAGTGCGTCCCAGGCTGTGCATGTAAAAACGGACGTGTGAGAAATGAAGACGGCGAATGCGTTGTGCCGAATCAATGCAGCTATTGTCTGCACCCTGATGGTTCTCGTATGGTTGAAGGGGAAAGAATCGAGGGTCTGAGTCCGTGTGAATACTGGTAAAAAAATTGAATACCGATAAGTTGTTAAAATTGTTTTTCTCCCACCTGACAGAAATTGATTCAAATTTTTGGCAATGTAGGAAATCCTATCTTGCCCACGAGCAAAGATAAAAAATACCCGTTTGGATTTTTAATATTTTTCTACGCACTTAACAGTTTCTGTGAAAAAAATCATATTTTTATATATTAAGTTAAATTGAGGTGGGAGAAAAAGCATCTACCATGGCCGCTCGCGTAAGATATGTTCATGCAAACCCTTGCACAGGGTGTTCTGTGGAAACTCGTTTCAGCAAAACACCATACGCTTGGGCTGGGATGAATCTGTCTTACTCCCTCGGCCAGCGAAGATACTTCTAATCCTCCACAAGCAAGCAAACACATTTAATTTAAAATATAAAAACAGGGAGCCCATATTCACGTACGTCCTACATCATATTTAAATGGCTCCCTGCATTCATTAAAGCAATGAATAACTGTCGGAACTCGCTATGTCGAACTCTGTTATCTCGATGTTTGATTATGTCGAACATTTTTATCGAATGTGTTGGGTTTCATAATACACCTTTTGTATTTCGGTTAAATCGAATGCTCGTTATCTCGAAATGTTTCCAGATGTCCCAACGACCTCGTCATATCGAGTTTTGACTTTTTTTAATTTAAGGATTTAACATTGGGAAAAAGATGTTAATTTGTAGTGGTATTGGTATATGGCATACTTATACGTACGCCCAAAGCTTGGGTATGAAAATGTTAAAAATTAATGTAAATTTTGTAATATAAGCTATGTACAAGTAAGTTCATTGTGGATGACCAATGACTTCATATTACTATGGCGTCTTCAGAAAATGTTTTATGAATAGAGAAAACGTTATGTTAAATTTATATAGTTAACAGTCGCTATATCGAAGTTGTAAAGAAATACTTCGAGTAAAAGAACATTCGATATAACCGAAATATAAAAAAGTGTTTTACTTAGCCAAACGAGTTTCTATTGTAACAAAAAAATTATAACATCTTGAAAGATTCCAAATAGTCTGCTAAATAATATATCGAAAACAAAATACACATTGAAATTGCTAAAACTACGGGTGTTAAGAATTTCGGTCATTTTTATTATTAAAGTTATCGGTAAGAAATGCCTTTGCTAATTATACAAGACATATATGTGGTCACAATACGTCAAAAATTAACAATACGGGCAATGGCACATACTATGATTACCTTGTTTGTATATCAAATTTGAACTTCATTTCAGTATGTGCTTGAACGGGGTATACACGTGCGCAGTTGAAGAAACTTGTGAGTAGCTTTTATTGTGTTAAACGCCTGGCCCCAATTTCTCGAAACTTCTTAAGTTCCTTATAACAGGATTAAGCTTATCTCACAATTTTTGTTGTTCAATAAAACGTGTTATATTTACTTCTTCAAGCATTTTTAGAAATTATGTAGGAATCTGTATGATTATCAGAATAGACCATTTTTCATTAATCAAAATCCATTTTCTGTATTATTTTGGCTAATTGAAATAAGCGACTTAAGCCTGTTAAGCTTAAGAAGTTTCGAGAAATTGGGGCCAGAATAAGTATTTCCATTGAAATACAGCAAGATTAAAATGAGTCTCTTATTCAAAATCAATACATACATATGTTTAACAAACATACATTTTGAGTAATAAATCTTTATCTACTTACTAAATAATGCATTTATGGGTAAAATTAATTACTGATATCAAGATTGTAACTGTGTATGTAATAGTTGAAAACGCAAAATAATTAAATAATTGGTGAGTGCTAAAAGATTTACTGGGATCTACTATCGTCTCATTAGGTAGAAATACCGTGTTTTATATACATTTCTTTCAAATAAAATTCGGTATATTTCATTAGAACCATTGTTTTCGACATTTATTTATCCTTTTTGGTATAATAAAATTAATGTATTAATTGTGGTAAATCTTATTTGGGAGTAAGAGTGCATCTTTGAAAATAAAATAACTTCGACTATGATTCGATGTTTTTCAATAGCTGGAGGACCTGCAATTATTTTGCAACGGTACCGCACATAGAAATGCAAAAAATATCGGTTAACTTATCACACTAAACCAACTACATGTGTAAGTTTATCATTTTAATCTAACTTCTCTTCTGAACTAAATACTTGAAATCTACGTCTAGGGTAAGCTTATTAAATTTAGCCAACTTTTGAGTAAATTCATCCATTTAATCCGCTTTTTGGTAAATTCATCCATTTTATCCACTTCTTTGGTAAATTCATCCATTTTATCCACTTCTTTGGTAAATCCATCCCTTTAATCCACTTCTTTGGTAAATTCATCTATCTTATCCACTATTTTGGTTAATTCATCCATTTTATCCACTTTTTTGGTAAATTCATCCATTTTATCCATTTTTTGGGTAAATTCATCACTTTCATCCATTTTTGGGGGTAAATTCATCCCTTTAATCCAACTTCAGGCTGCGAGGTGGGCGAATGGAATGAATGGACTTCCTGTGCGACAGACTGCGGCAGTGGATTAAGATATAGATACAGGTATAAATGGTTTATATCACGTGATTAATAACGTCATATATACTACGTCAGAAGGCAATATTTGGCTTTAAATAAAGACTTGAAACAAAAAAACAACGTTTCTTTTTCTACACCATTTTAGATGAAACAACTGGCAGTCTATGCCGCTTAAAGAGCACTGCCTTCGTTTTATTACCAGAGTTTGATAAGGTGATTAGTTTCATCAAACACCTCGACAAGCCTGTTTCCAAGATAATGTTTTGACACTGCTCCATTTGGGGGCAGTTTTCGAAAAGGTTTGTCGAAGTGTTTAAACTATTCTAAACTCTCAATCAAACTCTGGTAAAAGACCAAAGGCAGGGCTCTGTTAGCGGCGAAGACTTAGATACTTTTCATTTAAATTGAAGAAGAAATAGTAAAGTTACATTTGTTTTTCAAGTCTTCATTCAAAGTAAAATATTGCCTTCAGACATAACATTTATCACGTGTTATACACACCCCGAAGTATTATTGGTGTATATTATATGCTTTCCCCATGGGAATTATCTGTGAAAAACAAATACTATTTCATCGTTTCAAACAGTTATATAACATATTGTTTCACCGTTTATATTTTAGCCCAGTCTCAATTATAAAACAAACGTCATCCCGCGTAGATGTGTCACTGTGAATATACAGCGAATATATTTTAATGTAAATTGTGTATTTTTGCTCATATTTTTTTTCTTTAGAACATATTTAAAAATTCCTATAGATTCGGAATTGGATATCTTTCAGAAATACATACATTCTAGGTCTGAATAAAAAAAAACAAACGGGATGGACAAATACAACACAAATATATTCTCTTTCAATTATTTCTCAGAACCGCAAGTTTGTTTGTTGTTTGTTTGGAAGTGTATTCATTGTAGAATACAGCATTTTGGTCCTTAAACATCAGATATTTTGTTTTTTTTATTCGAGAATTTATATTTTTATTATTACGCTTATTAAAGCTGCACTCTCACAGATTGAACATTTTGACAACTTTTTTATTTTTTTGTCTTGGAACGAGCCATTTTTTTGCGAAAACCCATGGGAACCCGTTAAATAAGACTGCTGACAAAAACTTAGATCGAAGATTTTTATATTTCAGTTCAATAATTGATCTTTTATGCGTTTTTCTTAATCCGTTAGTAACGGTTTAGGCCATAAAACATTAATTTTCGAACGGAAATATGAAAATCTACGATCTGAATTTTTGTCAGTAATCTTATATCAATGGTTTGCAGATATTTAAGCAAAAAATTGCCCTTTCCAAGACAAAAAATAAAGAAGTTGTAAAAACGGTAAATCTGTGAGAGTGCAGCTTTAAACATTAATGTTGGTCAATGTAGGGTGTGTAAAGTTAAAAATAGAAAATAAGTTTTTTTCTCATTTCAAAACAAAATACTAGAAAAACCTTTAGTAAAAGATAAAGATTGTTGGTATATATTTTTTTTTCATTCATGAAAAAACAACGTTAACTACTAAAACTTGTACGTTTGACTTTACACGTAGAATTGTAGGCGTCTTCGCCCTATGCCATCACGTGTCCCGCTGATGCTCATACAGTCAAAACTCGCTATGTCGAAGTCGTTGGAACCTCGGAAATTACTTCGAGATAACGAACATTCGATATAACCGAAATAAAAACATGTATAACTTTACAAAACACATTCGAAAATAAGTTCGACATAACCAGAACATCGAGATAACAGAGTTTGACGTATCGAGTTTCGACTGTATTTCAATACAACATATTTTTGCCTCTCGCGGTGCATATACATAACGAGCTAACCTTTAATCATTAACACATATATCCACCTAGGACTACAACAAGCGGCTGTGAAGAAGGTTCCAATGTTGAGGAGGAAGAATGCGAAAAGGAACCGTGCAAAGTATGTGTCCATGAACAGAACTGGTATGCAGCATGGGAACAAATCAACTCCACTGATCCATGCCTGGTCTGGTAAGAATTCGCCCATTCGTTCATACAAATCGCAAACACATATGTTACCATGATAATTACATTATGAAGGTGGGAAATAGAAAAAAAAACTTTCCCATTTCGGAACTCCTCGGCTATTTTCCAACGAGAACTATGAATATTTACGGTTAACAAAGTCAGAAATGTTTACATTTAACTACGCTGCAAGTAGATCTCGTATTAATTTCAGTTAAGCTGTTAGACTTCATGACTTCACTCTTGGGAATCTGAAAAATCTACACACTCCGCTGGCAATCAGTTTAAACTGAGATGTTCAAAATACACACAAAAATACTTCCATAAAATAATACTATAATTGTAAAAAAATAAATCGAACTACTTTTACTGCTGTACTTGCATACATCCGAGTCATTCGGAACTCCTCGGCCATTTTTATCGAAAACAACCTCGGATGTATTTGGACGTTTTACATACTCAAAAAGAGGTACGTTTAAGTCCGCTGCAAGTAGATCGCGTAGTAAATTTATTTAGCAGTTAAACTTTATGACTTAACTCTTGGGAATCTTAATTATGTTTGCAATAATACACTTCACTGGCAATCAATTTAAACTTAGATCAATAAATACAACTCTAAAACACTACATTTAATCATTGATATAATTCAATAATTTCCGAAATACTTTAACTGATATACCGGCATACATCCGAGGGTGTTTTCGATAAAAATGGCCGAGGAGTTCCGAATGACATCCGAGTCTGTTTTGCGTTGGAAAAAGGCCGAGGTTCTCCGAATAAAATCTTTCCGTGACCCATGCTAAGTCTGATGACGAATTTTAAATCTGTTCATTAATATATGTTTAAACATATTTAAACAATGCCTTGTATGTTAAATTGCTGAAAATGTTCGGTGTAAAAACAAAAATTCAAATTCAAAAGATTTGAATAAGTTTTCTATTGAAAAGTATATTCACTGCTGAATAATTACAGCCGTATGTAATAACGTCAACAAAACGTCCACTATTAATGAATGGTTTTAACTTTTAATACCTACTGAAAATGCGAAAAAAACACCATCTGGATGATTGCTCTTTGCAGTTACTGTATGGAGAACGGTGGAATGCAATGCAACGAAGATATCGACGCGGATGGTATGTATCTTAAATAGTATTTGTCCTTTTTTTGTAAAACACAACTTATACTTGTATTTGTACTCGTTTTTAATGTACGTGTACCGTCAATAATTGTTTGTTAACAATAGCGAGCGGTAACGAAACACTCTTGTACGGCGGCATGTTTTCATGTAATAGCCAATGTACCCACAATATTTATTAACAATAGCCTGAGGTTACGAAACACTCTTGTACGTCGGCATGTTTTCATGTAATAGCCAATGTACCCACTATATTTATTAACAATAGCCTGAGGTTACGAAACACTCTTGTACGTCGGCATGTTTTCATGTAATAGCCAATGTACCCACTATATTTATTAACAATAGCCTGAGGTTACGTAACACTACTTGAACGGCGGCATGTTTTCATGTAATAGCCAATGTACCCACTATATTTATTAACAATAGCGAGAGGTTACGTAACACTACTTGAACGGCGGCATGTTTTCATGTAATAGCCAATGTACCCACAATATTTATTAACAATAGCGAGAGGTTACGAAACACTCTTGTACGTCGGCATGTTTTCATGTAATAGCCAATGTACCCACAATATTTGTTAACAATAGCGAGAGGTTACGAAACACTCTTGTACGTCGGCATGTTTTCATGTAATAGCCAATGTACCCACAATATTTGTTAACAATAGCGAGAGGTTACGAAACACTCTTGTACGTCGGCATGTTTTCATGTAATAGCCAATGTACCCACAATATTTATTAACAATAGCGAGAGGTTACGAAACACTCTTGTACGGCGGCATGTTTTCATGTAATAGCCAATGTACCCACAATATTTATTAACAATAGCGGGAGGTTACGAAACACTCTTGAACGGCGGCATGTTTTCATGTAATAGCCAATGTACCCACAATATTTATTAACAATAGCGGGAGGTTACGAAACACTCTTGTACGGCGGCATGTTTTCATGTAATAGCCAATGTACCCACAATATTTATTAACAATAGCGAGAGGTTACGAAACACTTTTGTACGGCGGCATGTTTTCATGTAATAGCCAATGTACCCACAATATTTATTAACAATAGCCTGAGGTTACGAAACACTCTTGAACGGCGGCATGTTTTCATGTAATAGCCAATGTACCCACTATATTTATTAACAATAGCGGGAGGTTACGAAACACTCTTGAACGGCGGCATGTTTTCATGTAATAGCCAATGTACCCACTATATTTATTAACAATAGCCTGAGGTTACGAAACACTCTTGTACGGCGCATGTTTTCATGTAATAGCCAATGTACCCACTATATTTATTAACAATAGCGAGAGGTTACGTAACACTACTTGAACGGCGGCATGTTTTCATGTAATAGCCAATGTACCCACAATATTTATTAACAATAGCGAGAGGTTACGTAACACTACTTGAACGGCGGCATGTTTTCATGTAATAGCCAATGTACCCACAATATTTATTAACAATAGCGAGAGGTTACGTAACACTACTTGAACGGCGGCATGTTTTCATGTAATAGCCAATGTACCCACAATATTTATTAACAATAGCGAGAGGTTACGTAACACTACTTGAACGGCGGCATGTTTTCATGTAATAGCCAATGTACCCACTATATTTATTAACAATAGCCGGAGGTTACGAAACACTCTTGAACGGCGGCATGTTTTCATGTAATAGCCAATGTACCCACAATATTTATTAACAATAGCGAGAGGTTACGTAACACTACTTGTACGTCGGCATGTTTTCATGTAATAGCCAATGTACCCACAATATTTATTAACAATAGCGAGAGGTTACGTAACACTACTTGAACGGCGGCATGTTTTCATGTAATAGCCAATGTACCCACAATATTTATTAACAATAGCGAGAGGTTACGTAACACTACTTGAACGGCGGCATGTTTTCATGTAATAGCCAATGTACCCACAATATTTATTAACAATAGCGGGAGGTTACGAAACACTCTTGAACGGCGGCATGTTTTCATGTAATAGCCAATGTACCCACAATATTTATTAACAATAGCCTGAGGTTACGAAACACTCTTGTACGTCGGCATGTTTTCATGTAATAGCCAATGTACCCACAATATTTATTAACAATAGCCTGAGGTAACGAAACACTCTTGTACGTCGGCATGTTTTCATGTAATAGCCAATGTACCCACAATATTTATTAACAATAGCGAGAGGTTACGAAACACTCTTGTACGGCGCATGTTTTCATGTAATAGCCAATGTACCCACTATATTTATTAACAATAGCCTGAGGTTACGAAACACTCTTGTACGGCGCATGTTTTCATGTAATAGCCAATGTACCCACAATATTTATTAACAATAGCGGGAGGTTACGAAACACTCTTGAACGGCGGCATGTTTTCATGTAATAGCCAATGTACCCACTATATTTATTAACAATAGCGGGAGGTTACGAAACACTCTTGTACGGCGCATGTTTTCATGTAATAGCCAATGTACCCACTATATTTATTAACAATAGCCTGAGGTTACGAAACACTACTTGAACGGCGGCATGTTTTCATGTGATTGCCAGTGTACCCGCTACTTGAGACAGTTTTATTTACATAAGCGAGAGGCTACGAAACACTACTTATACGGCTGCATGTTTTCATGTACTTGCCAGTGTCCCCACTACTTGGGACAGTTTTATTTACAATAGCGAGAGGCTACGAAACACTACTTATACGGCTGCATGTTTTCATGAACTTGCCAGTGTACCAACAACTTTAGACAGGTTTATTAACAATTCCGATAAGGTAACTTTGTGTCACATACAGTTAATCTGTACACTGACCGGATCAAACATGCCCTTGTTTTTCGTTTACAGTTGATGGAGATTGGTCTCCATGGTCTTTATGGCAGCAATGCACAAGCGAATGCGGCGAAGGACAGCGGCACCGGTACCGATCCTGCAACAGTCCTGCCCCTCAGTGTGGCGGTAACGACTGCGAGGGGGCAGATACAGATTCTGAACCATGCAACTTGCCGAGCTGTAAGGAATGAGTTAATTCATAACAAATATTAATTTTGACAAATCGTCATAGAAGAATTGATTTTTTATGTATCCGTGATTAGTCATATGACGTTTGTCCTGTCCGGAAACAAAGAATTCCGACCGAGGGCGTGTTTCGCGTTACAGGCAGCGCAACATGCCCATGACATGTGCCATTTCAATCCAGACAGAAAACACATGAATAATCTATTTTCTCTGATACCTTTTTTATATGATACCTTTTTTATATGTTTGTGTTAAAAGAATATACGTAGAAAAAGGCAAGTTTGTACATTTCACCAAATAATACTGGCGACGAATCTGCAGGCCCAGATTTCTCGAAACTTCTTAAGCTAAACTTGCTTAAGTAGCTTTTATCAATTAGCCAAAATACATATTTTTTTTTTTAATTCAGATAAATGAAAAAAAATATTTATGACTCACGTCCAGGTATTTCCAATTAAAAGTCTAAAAATCCCAAACTCAAACGGGCAAAAAAATACCCAAACTAACGAAACCCAAAATAGTGAGCATAGCTTAATCCTGTTATAATGGACATAAGAAATTTCGAGAAATTGGGGCATGTTTATAACGCCTATAAATCTTAGTTTAGTATTGGCGTCAATAAAGTTTTCTTTAATATCGTTTAATAATTTTATGTAATCAATGAAACCAGTTGTTACTAGTTTCTAGACGAACCACGAACACCATCTTCACAGTTCTCCTTTTCTACATGTGAATGTTATACATCGACAGAGTTGGTATAAATAAACGCCGTTACCGGACAATACCGGAACGATACCCAAATACAAACCCCAGTTCAAATATTTAATTGAGTCAATAAAATTTAGTGGAAGCTGTAAAAGAGATGTAGCGGGCGGAGATGAAAAATCTAGGCATTCACTGATAGTCACATTAAACCAAACACAAATTTGGGACATTAAGACACACGTAATTTTGCACATTGCTGTTCTCGGACAACGACATAAGCCTCGGCAATAAGTTTAATAAGTCCGCGACGTGTTCAAAAACACTCTTAAGAATTTTGTCAATGTTAACACCGTTGTTAACGCCATGATTGTTAACGTTTGTATGGTGTGCTCATATATTTAAATACATGTTTTATCACCAGGTTGTACTACATCCGAATGGGGAGACTGGTCGCCTTGCACTGCCTCATGCGACGGAGGTACACAAATTCGCAGCAGGAATTTCACGGACGCTGCCGATATCAACAAAGAAGAATGTGATGATGTAGATTTGACAGATAGTGAAACGTGCAACGAAAACCCATGCGGTAGGCTTGCTTAATCAAAGTTAAAAACATAATATTTGTCCAACGGGTGGGCAGTTTATTCAAATGTGCCTTTACAATTATCTCCGAAAATCATCAGTCAGTCGTAATTAATTATACATAGGCAAAGCGATAGGTATTAATATGTTGGTTGTAGTTTACGCAACATTATGTAGAACACTAAAACAGTAATAAACTGTTAGTTGATAATTATATAAAAAAAATGGTAAGGCGACTGTGTTTAGCCATTGTGATAAGCATGCTGTCATGGATCGTGTCAATGAGGGTGAAGAATCACGTGACTTCAAAGGGGTTCTCACGTGGATCGCCACGGGTCATAACTGAAATAAGTGACGTTAAGTTCTAAAAAAAAATAACAGAAAATATAATATGAACATATCTATGAGACTATAAATGAATATGCCAATGATGCAGTCCTTGGCCATAATTTCAAGTCCACTGAACTTTGTAGAGCGATGCAACGCCAGTGTGTGTATACCACGTGACAAATTGCGTCATAAATGCTACGTCGGAAGGCAACATTTTGCTTCGAATTATGACTTTAAACAAGGATAACTTCACTATTTCTTCACCATTTAAAAAGAAACATAGCGCAGTCTACGCCGCTCAAGGAGCCCCGCCTTCTGTCTTTCACCAGAGTTTGATTGAGAGTTTAGTTTCTTAAAACACTTCGATAAACCTTTCACAAAACGGCCGTCTGACGGAGCACTAACAAAATATTATTTTGGAAACAGGTTTGTCGTAGTGTTTTGTGGAAACTAATAACATAATTAAACTCCGGTAATAAATATAAGGCGGGGCTCTTTAAGCGGCATACACAGCCCTTTGTTTCATTTAAAATGGTGTTGAAAAGGAACAGTTATCTTTGATTTATTTCTTCATTTTTAGCAAAATATTCCATTTCGACGTAGCATATATGACGTAATCTATCACGTGGTATACACACACTGAACGCTGAATTTTTGGTCGAGGTTTGCATTATTAAAATACAAGCGAATCTAAAATAGTTCACACTTTTAGAAGCAGAAAAAACATAGTCTTTGATAAGCTTAGAAATTTGTTTATATCCTTTCTGTCACAAAGTTATAAATTTAGAAATAACGTCACATACAAGATTATAACGGTGGAATTAATGGCTGACCACGCACAAATATTAGATGACTGGTGAGTCCTAAATAATTCGCAGTAATCAAATATCGTCCCATAAGGTAGAAATACCGTGTTTTTTACTCCTTTTATTTAAATTAAACACGATGTCCTTTATAGAACCATTGTTTTCGATATATATGTATTAATCCTTTTCGGTAAATTTAAACAAGTGTTTTAATAATGATTCATTTTTTTTAGCGTTAGAGTGAATCTTTAATAAAACAAATATGCTGAATGTATGTTGCAGACGAGGAATGCACGATTGGACCATGGTCAGAATGGAGCGAGTGTTCAGAGTCGTGCGGTGGCGGCAGTCGCACGAGGTCACGTGACACGACCTGTGAGGTTACTAAGGAGGAGACAGGGGGATGCAACGAACAAGCTTGCATAGGTAATTTAAAATGACACTCTTATTCAAATTCAATACATACACATGATAACCCTTTAACTACTAACTAAATAATGCATTTTTGAAAAACATAAAATAAACAACTGATAACAAGATTGTAACCGTGTATTTAACGCAAAAATATCTAATGATTGGTGAATGCTAAAAGATTTACTGTGGTCTACTATAGTCTCATCAGGTAGAAATACTGTGTTTTATGCTCATTTCTTTCAAATTAAACTCGTTATTCTTTATAAGAACCAATGTTTTCGACCACATGCATTCATCCTTTTTGGAATATTTAAACAATATTAATTGTGATAACTCTTATCTGGGTGTAAGGGTGCATTTGCGCAGTTTTAGGCCGTCGGACATAGTATATAAACTTCTTCTAAAGTTTAATATATTAAAGGATTAAATGGATTTTGTATATCTTAGTCTAAATTGATTGTCTTCGAAGTATGTTATTGCATAACTAACAAAGATTCTCATGAGTAAAATAAATATGCTTAACTGTAAAATTGAAATTAATACGCGCTCTACTTGCAGCGTAGTTAAATGTATACATTTCTGACATTGTTAACATGTCATATATATCCGAGGTAGTTTTCGATGGAAAAAAGCCGAGCTGTTCCGAATGCCTATCTCGAAAATAACAGTATCCCCGTGTTAAAAATTATCTTTGACTCGCTGAGTTTATGCAGGCCGGGGTAGCCCGCTCTATTTTCTTTAGGTCGCCTTTATTGTTTTCTGGTGCAAACAACTAATGCACCAGTCAATTGTAACCACGGCTCCACAAGGTCCGGGGGTATACCGGGGATAGCCGGGGAATTGGGCCGTGTTTTTACCTCCCTGTGGGAGGGGTTTTACCCGGGCCTTGCTGGACCAAAATTCAAAGTCCCCGCTATTCACTGGACCTGGAAAGTTCGTGGTTACAATTGACTGGGTATAATGAACAAACAACTTGAAACTCCCCGACTATCTTTGGCCAACACAAAAATGCATTCACCAAGTATTTGCCATCTTTTACTTACGACATTAGTTTAACAAGTAAGCTTTGGTGGGCAAGTATACTGATTGAAGTTAACAGATAGACAGATAGAGATGTTTATTGTCGTAAATATATTTAACAGTTGCTTGACAAACTATTTAAGAAATATTACACACCACTGAGTGTCATATGACATTATAAAGACCGGCCATTCAGCCACCAGAGGCTAACGCCTCGGTCCATTCACCTTCGGGGGCTGACTGACCGGTCCTAATAATGCCATATGGCCCGAAGTAGTGTGTTATATTTCTTATATTATACCGAACACTTTTCATTAATATTTTTAAAGCGATTTAAATGTGTTTTATTTAACAAACCTGATAATGTTTACTTGCGACAAGTTTTCACTAACCAATTATATGACGTCACCGGTCCATATTATATTTTTGGCGGGGTCTGGACCGGCAAAAAACATAATATGGATCGCTGACGTCATAAAACTGGATTGTCATCAAAATACAGTGATATACGGACCGATCGAGATTATAAATATAAAGAAGGGACTAATTTTTGTGAGGTATAATATATATAGATATTACTATAATATAGCATTCGATGGAATCGATCTACGTAAAATAATGAACAGAAACTTCGAAAAACTTCCCTTGACCCTATCCCAAACAATAATTTATACACCCAAGTAATCTTGCCCGCGCGAAATTTATGTTGAGTTTTGGTACCGATGTATTGCAGAATGCGAGGACACAGCGGAATACAAGGAATTCACCCAATGCGAACAGAACACATGTGAACGGTACCGCGCCGGCCAGGAGAGCTGCAGGGATAACGGCACCAAGTACTGGGGATGCGTGTGTAACGAGGGCTACCTGATGAACGATAACAAGGAATGTGTTAAACCTACAGAATGCAACAGCTGTTCGTACCAGGGGATGACCTACGAGGTACTATGAGTTTGCATGTTTCTTCATCACAACGATGAACAAAGTATTGGGCCGATTTACAGTCATTTGATAGAAATGAACTCCTGCTTTGGTGTCATATCACCTGAAAAACATTTAGTGACATTTAACCTAAAATTATTAATTTTGCTTGAGATTTTTCAAAGGGGTCTCTCCTTCATCGATCTAGCATAGAATAACTTTGCATTACTTCTGTTTAAACATGACTGTCAGGAAATCTCGAAAGGCCTAAATAGCTCAAAGTTCAACGACTTCGATTTGATCTTGAAGTGTAAAGTATTCAAAAAAACATGCCAAGAAAAGTACCCCAACAAAATGCATAACTAACATCGTCATTATCAGCATAGTAGTATCGTCAAGAAAAAGTTAAGCTGTACATAACAGTCCTTGATAAACACACCTAGTTGTTACATAGTTTAAATGCACTGTGTTGTTTGGGGATTTTTATGCTGTTGTTCCGTGTTTCTTGTTTGTGATTTTTGTTTTTGTGTTCTATGTCTCTGTCGTTTTACCCTGTGCAATTAAACACTGTTTATGCTTAAACCTCTGACTACTGAGCTTGTTTCTGTAGCTTTTCATATAAATATTAAAATACCTTTTTAGGATGAGAGTGTTTTTAAAAAATAAAGAGGTTTGGGTTTCCGCCTATTGGGCAAGAGGATGTTGGTTCGATCCTCACTCACGACATGTTCAGCCGTGTCTGATTCCACTCAGGAAACTGACTCTATAAATTATTAAATTTCGTCATAATCGCGTTAAAAGAAATGTTAATTAAAGCAATCTGGTTTTACTTTATAGGAAGATGAAGTTGTGTACTCGGAAGAATGCAGCCACTTCATCTGTGTAAAGGGTGACATTGTCGAAACGAGCAAGTGCGAGAAGGACTTACAATGTGGGGTATGTCTTACACTTCCTTCATTTAAAGGGACTGTATACCAGATTGGCACCAGAAATGTTTATTTCTGCAACGAATCTCAGGACAATTATTTAATAAAATATTTTACTCGTTGATATCAAAATTGTAAAAACATGTCGCAGCACATTTGCGCAAACTGTGACCATAGTTGGTATGACTTCCATTAGTCTGAACAAATACTGTTGTTGTTTTTTTAATTTTATCAGATTTGTTGCTAATAGAAGGGTTAAAATAAATACGATCTTTAATATTCAATTTTCTTTGCCACTTATTTATAAACTGGGACAAAAGCAAAGACAATGGTAGTTCGTCATTTTGTAGGCAAAACAATATAAAAATATATATCTTTTATAACAAGGCACGTTCGATTATTCTTTTATCGCGCGTAGGTGTTTATAATATGATTTATTCTTATGCAGCCTGGGGAAGTTCTCATAGAAGGTAACGGTTGCTGTCCAGAATGCAAACCAGCGGAAGGTACGAATATTTCCTTAATGCACTCAACAGGCTTCCAAAATAATCAGCTTCAACTTGTAGTTTTCCAATTTCACGAATCTATGTTCATGACGCTTAGCCGTCGTTTTTGTTTGAATATGCATATGCGAAAATCCAAAAAAAAATAATTGTTAAATGCCTTTCTATGGATATGACGACGCGGAAATTTAATTAAAAAAGTTTTAATGGTGACGTATTTAGAAATTTAAATATAAATATGTATTTTGGATAATTGAAATGGGCAATTTTAGCCAGTTAAGCTTAAGAAGTCTCGAGAAATTTGGCCCGATGCTTAAAAAACGAAGCCTGTGATCTCGCAAATGACGTATTATCTCGAAAAAAGTGTGTGACGTCATCAAACAAATGACGTCATTGACACTGCGGCTGTTCAAACAGCCAAATTTATAATACGTTTAGTCGTCCTGGAAGCTTATTGAATAGTTATGTTGGTGGATTATCCTTAAGGAATTTCCAAATAATTTATGTAATAATAAACTTTGAATATGTATAAAATCTTCTTGATTGACCTACCGTACAATTATCAAATACATTCATACACCTATGAACTGAATAATAAGATTTTTAATCCCTTTTTTCGTATTAACAGAAACCCCAGACAAATGTCAAGAGCAGACTAAGGAAATACGCATGGAATACAATAGTGTTGAGCACGGCAAATGTGTGTCGGACAAAAAACAGAAAGTCAAGTTCTGCGGAGGTTCATGTGGAAACAGTCTGGATATGCCTATGTTGGCAATGCCAGGGGATAAGAGCTCTAACGCAAACTGCAAATGTTGCTCAGGTGGGAAACTTTTAATAGTTATACACTTATTGAATGATTTGTCGGTCAATAGTTAAAACTATTTACCCGGGTCGGGGTAGGACTAGTTAACTATTGCCTGGAAGGCCGTCATTTCCCGACAAAGGATATTTCGATATCCTTTAGCATTGAATGGTATAAACCTATTGAATGATTTGTCGGTTAGAAGTTGAATCTGTTTGACCGATTTTGGGAAAGGTCTAAATGAACTATGGTCAAAAAAGCCGTTGGTAATAGTTCACTTGGTCCTTTCTCCACAATACGCTTAATGAATGACCTGTTGGTGAAGCGACAGGTGAAATACATATTTACGTTCTCATTCGGTGAAATACATTACAATCTTACACTGAAACAAACAATAATCATCTATTAATTGAAACGCAGCTTACGTCAAAAACGGAGTAACGCATAAAAGGTACGGTTTTAAAGCTGCAATCTCACAGATTTACCGTTTTGACAACTTTTTTAAAATTTTGTTTGTCTTGGAAAATTTTTTGCGTTAATATATATCAACCAGTGATAGAAGACTGCTGAGAAAAGATTAGTTCGCAGATATTGATATTTCCGTTAAAAAATAATCGTTATATGGCTAAAAGCGTTATTATCGCTATAAGAAAAAAACAACACCAAAAACTTCATTTTTTTAACATAAATGAAAAAAAAAATGTGATCTGATATTTTTGTTAGTAGTCTTATATCACTGTTTTTCATGCATTTTACAAAAAGTGGCTCGTTCAAATACTAAAAAAAGTAAAAACAAAAAGCAAAAAGTTGTCAAAACGTTTTATCTGTGAGAGTGCAGCTTTATGCCTTACCATATTTATTGAAACGGTGCGGAGGGCGTTACTCAGAAATGTTGATATAATGATTTAAATAATGATAATGCCCGGCCTGGGCGCATGTGAGTTTGGTTAGTGGTCACCAAGCCGGACAAGTGGGTTTTCTCCGGGTACTCCGGTTTCCCCTACAACACAAGACCACACTCTCGCGCAACATCGTGCCAACGAGAGTGACTAAGTATAAGCTATCATAGCTTCCTTCACAATCGTTATAAAATATATAATGTTTAAAAGAATGATTTGAAATTGCATATCTTGAGTTAATATTATTTCTTTATTTATAGGTGACCTTGGCGAGCGAAATGAGGTCGAAATGACGTGCGTACGGGAGGGTGGTGCATCCACGAAGCACACGGCATTCTATCAGAACATGACCAACTGCAAATGTAATCAGTGTGTCGGTGAGGAAACAACTTCACAGGACATGGGTAAGGACATACAGTCAAACTCGTTATGTCAAACTCTGTTATCTCGATGTTTTGGTTTAGTTGATATTGTTTTCGAATATCAATTCAAAGGTCTAGTTATACACATTTTGTTTTTCGGTTACATCGAAAGTTCGTTATCTCGAATTATTTTTCCCGTGGTTCCAACGACTTCGACATAGTATCTTTTGACAGAATTTGTAGAATTTCGGTGTGATTTCTGAATGATAACAGAAAGCAATATTTTCACGAGAAGCCTAGCCACCAGGCCCCATTTTCTCAAAACTTCTTAAATCCCTTATAACAGGATTTATCTAAGCTCCCTAATTTTGTGTTTCAATAATTTGCTTAATAGTTTCTTCTATAAGAGATTTTAGACTTTAATTAGCAATACTCAAGAAAATAAAAAAATAACAATTTTAATTTATCAAAATCAAACTGAAGTATGTGTTTAGGCTGGTTGAAATTACCTACTTAAGACTGATAAGCCTAAGAAGTTTCGAGAAATTGGGGCCAGAGAAACAAATGTGATCACGAGTGAAATATGTTTTGATGTTTCCATCAATACTATACAGCGACAAGCGTAGTTGTCAAAATAAAATGGAAAATAAACCATACGGAATCCGAAATGAATTGCCATCCATTGAGATTCGCTCTTTTTAAACATTTTAGACAGTCACATATACTTTAAAATGAGTTGCTCAGCAATGTAAGGGCATGTAACAAGCTTAAAAAATGTGTTTTTTAATGTAGGATGTACACATTCGGAAAAAACCTTTTTGTCACGAAATTTTCTTACGAGCCCTTACCGATAGCGAACTCGTAGTCACTCGCAGGCATCCGTAAATAACTCGTTTGTATACGTAAAAACTCGCTGGTTTAAGTGAAAACTCGCTGGTATACATAAATAACATGCTGGTATCCGTAAATAACTCGCTGGTATCCGTAAATAACACGCTGGTATCCGTAAATAACTCGCTGGTATCCGTAAATAACATGCTGGTATCCGTAAATAACTCGCTGGTATACGTAAATAACTCGCTGGTATACGTAAATAACTCGCTGGTATCCGTAAATAACTCCTTGGTATCCGTAAATAACTCGCTGGTATACGTAAAAACCTCGCAACAACTCACAGAAACTCTTAGGGATCCGTGAAAGGAGAGGCAAATGTTTTTACATGTCAACAGTCTTCTTACGAGTGTCCATGGACTGATTTTCGTTAACCCTTCATTACGGATAATTATGGTTTATTTACGGACTAACTCGTAACTATTCGTATCAACACCTAAACATATCGTATCTAACACGTAAAAGCTTCAATGAATAACAAAAGTTCGTAATACATTCGTTATCTACCTTAAAAAACTCGTAGTTATCGTGTCATTATCGTAGAATTTTGCCGTAAATACATCGTAGAAACTCGTAATAATCCGTACTGATCCGTAAATAGCTCGTAACACAAATCGGAAGTACAAGTGGCCAATCGTAAGAATTCGTGAATTCTTGCAATCCGTAAGGATTCGTATGAGAAATCCGTGTATGTGAATGGGGAGATACACCTATATCAGTACTAGTATGTGTATACCACGTGATAAATTGGGTCATAAATGCTACATAGGAAAGTAATATTTTGCTTCGAATGAAACTTTAAACAAAGATAACTTCAACACTTCTTCACCATCTAAGTGAACTATAGAGCAGTCTACGCCGCTTACGGAGCCCCGCCTTCGGTCTTTTACCGGAGATTAATTGAGAGTTTAGTTTCTTAAAACACTTTGACAAAGCTTTTTCACAAAATGACTGTCTGATGGAGCGGAACATTATTTTGGATACAGGTTTGTCGAAGTGTTTGATAAAGCTAATCACCTTATCGAACTCCGGTTATAAAACGAAAGCGGGGCTTCTTAAGCGGCATATACTGCCCCTTGTTCCACTTAAAATGGTGTAGTAAAAGAAAAGTTATCTTTGTTTTAAGTGTTGATTTTAAGCAAAATGTTGCCTTCCGACTTAGCATATATTACGTAATTTATCACGTAATGAACACACACTGATAAACCAGTATGTGCCATTTGATTGTTAAATAATTCATCATTATTTAAATTATTGCAATGATGACTTTTTACAGGATTTCCAATTAAACGCTAAATATGGAAACGATTCACCCACTCGGATTTGACTACCACGGACCGTTTAATGGACTACGAGATTTGACCACCATCTGGGTTAAGATATGTCGGACATCAACGGACGATTGTTTGATGACTAAATTGGTGGACCATCGAAAAAGGAACATCAACCATGCACATTATTTATTCGGGAAAACACTGTCATAGAACACTTAAAAATAGCCAACAACACCTTTTAGAAAAAAGAAACACCGTGTCATCAGATGAATAAATTGTGGAAAAAACGAACACTGTCATGAACAATTAAGCACCCAACGAAAGCTTCGTAACTTAATGAATAACAACAAATTATTTGAAACAGTAATATTTATGTCGTAAAATTATATCTTGGCATAGTATCGATTTTATCGATTTTGTTTTCCAATCGGCTATACCCGTATTCCAATAATACCAACAATACAAGCCATATAACTTAAGATAAATGTTTGTGAACATTGTGTTTGTGCCAATCTTTCTGTACCAATATTCAGATTTTTTCAAGAATTGTTAGCTCCATCTGTGTATTTTTTAAGATGTTTTCCTATTAAATGAAGTCTAGTCAGTTTTTTGACATTTTTCATTTGTATTCATCCTGTTTCCATATCCTTAAAGAGCATGGTTTATTTTTGCAAAATTTGTAACAAATTAATTTTGAGTAGAAGTCAATGAAAAGTCCTAGCACTTATGATAATTTTTTACCTTTAAATAAATTGTTACATCTATTGACGGTCGACTTTTTGAAAACCAAATGACCCGTTTGTTACGTCATATTTATATTAGGGTGGTGTTTTTTTTCTTTCGCTTTTAGATCTGAAAAAATACACTGTTACAGACCAACATAGAATACAACTTTAATGAACATACCGGTGATATATAATAAAAATATCAATCTTGATATTATTCATATTATTATTATTTAACAAAACTGGATACTATTTGTCTGTGTTAAAATATTTAACTTGTAACATCGTTATAAACTGTTCACTGTTCGTAGAATAAACGCAGTAAGCATTAACTATTCGTTGTATTATTTTGATATAATATGACACTATTAATTTTAAGTTTTTTTTCTTACTACCAAAGGATTACAAAACATTTTTCACAACGATATATCAAGCACTTCGCGCGATATGACAATGCCGAACTCGTGACTTGTATCTGGTGTCTCCGGTTTCGCCCACAAAGTAAGACCACACTCTTGCGTATAATCGTACCAACGAAACTAACTAAGCATACGTTTAGCATATGCATGGGATCTGTCAGGAGTCGCCGTATAATACACAAACTTATCCAAAAGCTCGGTTGATAACATATTTCCTGGACGAGTTGTATAAAATTGTTTATCATATGATAACGACTGTCAAATGTTTTTATCAAATGCATTTATCCGGTTATATATAGCAAAAATACCCACCAGTTTCACCTACTCTAAAGACCACAAACTGACAAAGCAATGTCCGAAGAATTTAAAACATTGTTTTTATATCCATACATAATACGGACAGGTGATTATCTGCATTGCTTTCAATTGTAACTGTGTAGTAAAGTCACTATACACAGTGCGTTAGAATACAGATCAGTGGTTATTGTCAAGGTTATACATAATAAGGTCAAGTCACTATACACAGTGCGTTAGAATACAGATCAGTGGTTATTGTCAAGGTTATACATAATAAGGTCAAGTCACTATACACAGTGCGTTAGCAAACAGATCAGTGGTCATTGTCAAGGTTATACAAAAGAGCGTCAAGTTGCTATATACACTGATTTAGACCACAGGTCAGTGGTCTTTGTCAAGGTTATACAAAAGAGCGGCAAGTTGCAACTCACAGTGCTTTAAAATGCAGATCAATGGTCAGTGTCAAGGTTAAATATAAAAGCGTCAAGTGGCTATCCAAAGTGCGTTAAAATACATATCAGTGGTCATTGTCAATGTTTTACATTACAGCGTCAAGTGGCAATTCACAGTGTGTTAAAATACAGATCAGTGGTTATTGTCAAGGTTATACATAATAAAGTCCTGTGGCAATTCACAGTGCGTTAGAATACAGATCAACGGTCATTCTCAAGGTTATACATATTAGCGGCATATCTAATTTGACGAGGCTTAACACCACCGTGAACTATTTTCTGTTACCCTGTTGACCGTCTGAAAAGTTATTTCCCTTATTTTCTCTCATTGTCATGATGGGAAGGTAAAAGTTTTATGATTTGGTCAGTATTTTTTTTCAATAATAGAAACACTTTTAAAATGATAGAAATGAGATATTGCAATCGCTATATTGTAAGTTAAACCATTTTATTTGTCCTTTTACATTATCTTATTCCTATTGAAATACGCAGTCAGAATCCTCTTTTTTCTATAATATATTTAAAAAACAACAACAACATATTGTGAGAATGCAGAACTTATCAGGTTTGTAAGTTTCTGACCAGTCAGAAATGCGATAGATCGTCCGATGACTCTGCGGCGTTCATAATGTCCAGTTTTGGTTATTGCCATTCTCTTTCATCTTCCGGGAAGGGCGTAAAATGTTACCGAACAAACGGTTCACAAAATGAAGAAAAAGAAATCAACTTTGTTTATGATGTACATTATTCACGAAAAGTGCCAGATCAAAAATGAAAAAGGGTTATTTAAATGTCAATGTTTAGGTGATATGGCACTTCATAATTGATGGAAAAGTTACTTTGAATTTTGTTAGTTCTTGAATTTACAAGCTTAGCTTCAGTGCAAAACTGCAATACACTATAAAGCCAAGAACATTTATCGACAAAAATACCCGATCTCTTTAATTGTTATTGATTGTTTTTACTATTAGTGAAAATAAAATAACAATTATTGAGATGATAACAATCAACTCTTTTATTTCAAACATTTATACAATAACCAAAATATGAGAAAACAACTCACACACTGGTCAATGTTTCTTATATTAAAACTATCATAACGATATTTGTATGTACATGTTGCAGTTTTACTTATTATACACGCATTCAATACAAATCACATTTCTTAATTTAAAATTAGTGAAATATTTATGTGAAAAACTACAGGAACAAGCTCAGTAGCAGGAAGATTAAACATAAACCCCTTTTAATGGCACTGGATAAACGCCAAAGACATAGAACACAAAAACTAAAAATCACAACCAAGAAACATGGAACAACAGCACAAAACTCAACAAACAGCACAGTGCATAGATACTATATAAAAACTAGGTATGTTTATCAAGGATTGTTATGTACCGCCTTGGAACGGTAAGTAAAATGTAAATTTACTGGGGGTTTAAACCAGTTTACGTGCACAAACCTCACTCTTATCCCAACAATGCTGAATAAAGTTAAAACGTTTATGGTAAATCTTTTCAAAGTATGCATTAACTTACGGAAACTTAATAATAAAACAAATAAATAAACTAATAAACTAATAGGTAAACCCCAAGTACTTCAATGATTAAAGATCCCAACTCTGCATAACTACATTTAAACTATGGAGCTTGTCTCAATTTGCTTACTGTAATGCTCTCGTAGTGTTATCACTGACTGTTGGAAGATGGTAACCCTGACATGTGCTCAGAACTGTATTGTCTGGCGATTATGTTTGTTGCTGTCGCCGTCTTATATGGTCAATTTTGCAACTATTCAAGAGATGCAATGACTGCAAAGTTGAGTCAGTCCGATAATTACTGACCGTTCTGTAATGAGGAGTACGATGTATCCTTTAAACGCAATTTAAAACAGAATGGTACATGTAAGAGAATGATTCATCAACGCCTTCAGTGTACATATGCGGGACATGGTTTGGTCAATATAGCCCTTGTCTTTAATAAAAAAAAATACCTTCAAGGTGGGTTTCTTAAGCTAGAATCA
This sequence comes from Mya arenaria, assembly GCF_026914265.1. Lineage (NCBI taxonomy): Eukaryota > Metazoa > Mollusca > Bivalvia > Myida > Myidae > Mya > Mya arenaria. The sequence goes on from NC_069135.1 coordinate 54,864,207, forward strand.
TACCGTACGATTCTGATGTGAAGGTTATTATATATTTCACCCTTATCATAAATCGGCTGACGTCTTTCATTATTCCCTGTTGGTATCTCACTGTCTTGGGCATGATATCGAGTTTTATTATATCGATTGATATAAACAACTATTTGCTCACAGGTCAAGTACCAGGTCAAGGCATGAGTGCGTTGTGAAAATTGAGCGTGAAGTGCACTTTTCATTTCAAGGTTGCCAAGCAACACATACGTACACAAATATTTTAGAATTTGACAGATTTTTTCCCTTGATTATATAAAATGCACATATCAAAATATGCTTCGCCAATTATTTACTGTAACATGGTACTTTTATACAACTGTATTGCGTTCTTTTTGTAGTTGTATCATCTCTAAAATAACAACTCATAGAATAGTGTGAAAACGTTAGCGATTCACCCGAGTAGCATTGACATAAACAATGTGTAGATACTTTTTTCCAGTCCTGTGGGGTCTTAACGTACAAATTTTCACCTAAACATTCTTTATATTCAACACAAAAGGTTGGTATTTTTTTAACATCGTTATTGTATTTTTTTTTGAAGAAAGTTTTTATCGAAAGAAATTTTATAGGCATTAATATGACGAGAAAAACCCTCGGTGGCATACCTGCCGAAGTGGGGCATTTTACCCAAGGGACGTGCATGTTCATATAAACGCAAATACGCTCTGGTATAAAGTCTGGGGGCAGGGTAAATTTGTCCCCGTGGGTATCTTATGTCATATAAACGCAATATTAATTTGTATATGGGGGTGTTTCGATGATTTTGATAGGGTTTACAGTATATAATTGTCAATTAACACAAAATAATGAGAGAAAAATGCTATAGAAACAAATTAATCTATCTTATCAAACTGTTTAGAAATTACACTTTTTTTTCACGTTCAGATCAATAGTCTTTATTTGAGACCTATGTTATCAAAATGAAATGCTTACCTTTAAATACAATACATTAAAATCTTTCGCATTTAGATGATTCTTTGAAGTTGTCAAATTAAATATATTCTTGATTGTTAATGAAATACAGTCTAAACATGTTCTGATAGTATGACTAACACATTTTTCGGAAATACATGGGTTTACAACCTCCTTATTACTTTCCCGAAATAACTGCAACATAATATCGCTGAGTGAATGCGAGTGGTATCGAATACAGTTATGTATATCATACGTAAGTAATATAAAATTCATCATTATTACTTATGCTCTTTTCAAAACTTACTATTGCCATTTTATTCAAAATTAAATATTCGTTTTTTTCATATACTTCAATTTTCGAATTATGCCACAATTTTATAACCGAGGTACTTTTAAGTACAGAAATGCAAGAAAAATAATATAATGCTGAATAATTCGAATCCAGATTTGCCAATCAATCTTTATTCACAGCTAAAAATTGGGTTATTCTTTTATTTGATATCACTGTGTATAACCAAGAACAAATGATACTGGTAAGTAAGGTCTTATTAAACAACCCGACCAATTTGTTAACAATTGATAGTGACTTAGCCCGCTTCCTAGATCATAGAAATTATACATGTAGCGCGTGTTTTTTTGGTTGAAGTTGTTGTGTCACGTCGTTCAGAACGACGTAATGTTTTATAATACAGTGCAGTCCTAGTCAATAGCGCTGTAAATTATACGCACTACTTGTAACATTCTTAAGTTTCTCCTACCTGTTATCGGTCCGGTTTGGGATTTAATTTATAGACATACACCGAACACTTTCAAACACGGTACAAAATGTTTGTTTACTGGCCCTTATCTCTTTGAAAATAAATCACAATTGAGCGAGCTTGAACGACAAGCTTTTTTTGTTGTGAGGTAAACTTATCGTATTAAATATCTTGATTGTATTTAAAGCAAACAAGTTTTATTTTTTATAAATTTTACAGCCGCAAAACATAATGTCCTCTGAGTAGTGTGGCAGATGGTAGTGTAAAACGATTAAAAATACAACATTTGTCTAGCTTCATCGGCATTACAAGTTCACGTCCGCCTTAGAACGTTAAGGTATCCGATACATAATATGTGATTTTTTGATACATCCTTTTTTGGTATAATTTTGAAAGGGTTTGGTGACCAGAAAAAGAAAATGTGAAATATCAACAGTTCGTTAACCAGCCTGATTTCCCGAGTCAATCGAGAGTTATCGCCCTTACATGAACACATCAATCTGCCACACTTATCTGAGAACATGATATTTTGCGGCTATTATTATCCCTTTTAAAATAGTCGATTGAATGATTGAGTCACCCGAGTTCTTATAATTAACAGTCATAAAATTAATTTCCCATCAACATTCACAACAACATGTATTTAAGGGCTATGTGAACATTGAAACTGTGATGTTTAGATACATGTCATTCTTTGAATATTTTATAATGTAATACATAAATGACATACTTCTTTCTCTGCTTGCATAGAATTCACTCGGCCACATATGCCGACTCAAACAATAGCTCCATATTTGTGAAATAAAGTGGCACATGCTGCATATCTTAAGATAAATACATGACTTAAATATGCAATACCTGATAACATATCGATCTAATGTATTCCACCACTTGACAATTCACAACCCTAATCAGCACAAACTCAGTAATAAGACAAACCCACTATTAAGACCCTTTTCTTAAAGTCCCATATGTGGTCTGAATAGAGGTGTTTTACTGGGGTAACAAAACACACACTGACAATGTTTGTTATTCAATCTTTATTTGAGGAAACACCCCAAACACTTATCAATCTGTGTATATCAATCAATATTTGAGGAAAGAACTCGCACATTGGTCAATGTTTGTTATTCAGTCTATATTTGAGGAAACAACTCGCAAATTAGTCAATGTTTGTTATTCAATCTATATTTGAGGAAACAACTCGCACATTGGTCAATGTTTGTTATTCTATCTATATTTGAGGAAACAACTCGCACATTGGTCAATGTATTTATTCCATCAATATATGAGGAAACAATACACACACTGGCAATGTGTGTATATCAATTAATATATGAGGAAGCAACTGAAACACTGGTCAATGTGTTTATACCAATCATTATTTGAGGAAAAAACACGCACACTGGTTGATGCTTCTTACATTACAACAATCTTAAAGAAAAATTAATTTACATTTAGCTGTTAAAATTCATTTTAAACACATTAAAATGATACATATAACAATAACTTAAGACAACATGTGTTAAAATCCCAAACCGTTGATATTTCAATATTTGATACACCATCATCTACTAATAATTTAACTTATAGTATGATATAATAACTCGTATATTCATTTCTAATTACACATTTTAAAATGACTTTTCTTTTTAAACTGTTCGTATTCAACGTTACTTGAATGTTGAGTTTTCTGTCAAACATTTTCCCATCAATTTAATTGCACAGTTTAGATAAAATTCTGAACATTCTTACTGAATATAGTTTACTATTATATATAATGTAAGAGCATATTGTCAGTATGGTAAATTGCATTTAAAAATCTTAAAAAATAAAATAAGTTTCCAAAGGTTATATATATATCATTCATTTTAAGTTATATACTATCTATTCCATGTTAAAGACTTGCACGTAATTTTCCAATTCAGGTCTGTCCTTGGGACTGCAGGTGACAAACATCCTCTTCTGCGTTTTGCAATTAGCCACACTATATGGCCTCTCTATTCCCTCCACCTTTCCAAGCAGTTGGGTTATCTTGCCGGTGGACGTGTCTAGTAACACGATGTTGTTACTCTCCCTCCAGCACACGAGCAGCTGGTTGTCGCCAACAATAGACAGGCCATAAGGTTCCGTCAGAGACGGGTCCTTAAAGGTCTGGAGGACCTCTAGAGAGATGCTGAGCTTGGTTATGATGCTGGTGTCCGAGTCTGATACATATATTGCCGGGGTCCGGCCATCTCTGGTCACTGTTAGAAAATATGGACAATGAAACAAAGGTGTTCCATTGCGGTCTTTGTCCACACTCTTCCTAAACGTTCCGTTAACGTCCATCAATACAACCTTACCTTGAGCGATAAAGGACACTATCAGGTTGTCATCACAGAAATCTATTCCACGACATTGTACACCTACTTTAATAATGCCCTGTAGTGTTACTTCTCCCTTAGTTGATACAAACTGAATGTCCCCCTCCATAGGCAGGGTAACGGCTGCCTTGTCTCCGGGTAGGAGACACAGATCCCACGGCCAACTCGACAGTTTTATCTGGGACACCAACTTATTGGAATTCGTGTCCACCATCTTCACTGATGTATTGTCGCGATCAATCAATAGCAGCCTGCCCCCTGGCAAGAGAGCAAGACTTGTCCCAAAGCAGTCACTGGTATCCGCTGATGTCTTCATTGGGATGTCAGGTTCCCTTCTGAATTTGGACTGCACGAGGGCTGAAAGTATACTACTACTAATAATAATAATAATAATAATAATAATAATAATAATAATAATAATAACAACTAATGTTAATAAGAATCAGTTTTTAGCACGTGATCTTTTGCAATAATTTAGCAATGAGATTAAAACAGACAAGTCTGTCAAATTAAATATTGAATTGCAATTAGTTTACTGAACAGTCAAAATCATTGTATATAACTAGTGTAACATAAAGCATACGATGTAAGGGCAATATCTCAGAGACTACATGTGTGTCTCGCCACTCATATTTAAAATTTTGTTCAGGTATTTTGGCCGGAGAAAATGAGCGAGCGAATAAAAAAAGGTTTGTTTCCTCCCGAAACAGGAGTGGGTGTTTGTGAATCCTTTTATAGATGCTCAAAGTCGGATTATTGCGAAAGTCTTTGTTTCGTCGTCATCGTCGGCATTAGGCAAACACTTAGCCATAGCTTGGAACCGTTTGTTTGGTATTTTTATGCAACTTAGTATACCTGTTGCCAGAAACAATCTGCAAAAATGGACGCATGACAATAGCTTCAATAATTAAATTACTAAATTATGCTCGTTGATGGACTGCAAAAACAAAAACAGACAAGCGTTGGCGTCACAGGTGCATTTTAAAAAAAATTAAATCTGTTAGGTTTTTTATTGACTTTAAAAATCAGATGTAACTAGACGAGTTTGTTTGCGTGTTTGGAGTTATGGAGTGGAATGACACTGAATCTTCGGTCGATAAGAAGAAAACCCACACGTGTGGACATACATATAGCAGATATGACAATGTAATAGACACACTGTTATTTTGATCCATGACGATCCAGAACCTATTGACGGGGTAGTCATATCTCGGTAGCAATCCAAGTGTGACTTGGACAATAGGATTAATAAACTTTAAACAAGTTTTATAAAAGTCCTTCAAGGGGTTAAGGAGATATGGAGCCGACTTGAAACAAAGGGCTCTAACTGATGACCATAAAATTTGACTTTAAACTTGAGCCTCGAGTGTATGTTTGCATGTCGTGTAAATGTTGTTAATATTTTACCAACATTTCGTCCAAATCCCTTATGGTGTTCAGGAGATATGGAGCGGACATAAAATTAGGACTGGAGCATTAAACCTCAAACTGTGACATTGAATTTACGGGAAGAGACATAAGACATACAGGAGACGGTAGTAACGTAACTTTTAACGTTTTCAAGAAGTAAGCATTAATAGCATAATGGCCGTATTGTCCAATTTTATTGAAAAATAATAGACTGATTTAAAAAGTATATTTGTTGCTTAATTGATGCATGAACTTAATTTGAAGTAAGAATTAGCGTTTTATGATTCGTAAAATTGCTGGTTATATTTCAATTTATGTTTAACATAATAACTAGCATTTGATAAAAACAATGAAAAACTATTAATGATTGAAGGGATATCGAATTCGGAGCTTCTTTATTATTTTTGAAAAAAAAAAATCATGAGGCCTCTTGTTTCTCATCCTAAAAATGAACACTTTTGACCCTTATACATTAGATAATGACAGCAAGCCAATACGTTTGAGAATAACATTTTCTGCAAGAACAAGAATTAGAACGAAAAACAAAATAAAGCGATAGAAAAAGTATTCCATCTGCGATTTTATTTCTTCTACAGACTTAAGTTATTTAGCATTATTTTATTTCAAGCTCAATGGTAGTTTGTTTATGTTCTTAAATACCGTCATCAGTACTTTATAGTTTTTTAGGTTAAACAAATATAACTTAAGGGTCTTCCACAGTGCAAAAGTCGATTATAGGACCAAGATTAAACATTTAAAATAAGAATCAATTTTAGTTTAGTTTTGTGGTTCCTTATTTAACAAGCATATCCATATACCCGTTGCAACATGTGTAGCTGTAATTAGGAGTTGAGAATACTTTGCGAAGATTTTATCAGATTTCCAATCAAAAAACATTTACAAACTTTCGGAAATGTCTTAATACAAAATGAATATGTTTTTGTGCCAAAAGAGTCAGTACTACCCAATCAGCAATGTTTTGAAGCTTTGTGATGATTGCAGCTATTTTAATAAAGATATTTGCATTTTTGTAACCAGAAAATGGATTTTATCCACTATTTTTCATTATTTTATCGAATATCTTTCATCAAAAACCCTCGAGATTGATTAGGTAGTCTAGGGCATTTAGACACAAAAACAAAGACATAATGTCAAAAGACTTTTCCGGAAAAATGTGAATGTTTTTTGGACCAAAATCTTATAAATTATTTTTTTAAACTTGGCCAGCTCCTTTCTTGTCCAAAACATGTCACAAAGAATATATGTCTTATTACCGAAACAGATCGTTCCTCAAACCTTAATAAAACATGACATTTTGAAACGTTCTAATTGTTGGCCTTCCCAAACCACTTTTGCACTGTGGAAGGCCTTTACTCACATTCTTTACCTTTTTTTCCGGTTTAGTATTAATATGTATTTTTCTGTATTATATGTTTAAAGTAACAATATCACTCCGCACGTTTTTTAAACAATTTAATTGGAAACAATAATTGCTTAATTGGTGCTTTTCCAGAAAACATATAGTTACGTGAAATTTTGCTTTGACAATGTGTCAGCCTATGAGGTTGTATTATAAATTCGCATGATGAACTGAAGTAAAATCATATGAATTAAGAATTTATTTCATGTCCTCTACCTATTTCTAAAAACCTTCGCCGATTTATTTTAAGTGGACAGGAATTAACGTCGTGAGTATACTACAAGTACTACTATATGTTTTTACGTAATCTAACCGTGTATGACGCAAATTTATAAAATAACACATATCTTGTTTAAAGCCGTGTGTTTATACTTATGTAAAAAAACTACAGAAACAAGCTCAGTAGCAAGTATATTAAACATAAACCCGGTTTTATGGCACTGGCCAAAGACATAGGACACAAAAACAAAAAGTCACAAACAAGAAACATGGAAGAACAGCACAAAACTCCAGAAACAGCACAGTGCATACATACTATATATATATATATATATATATATATATATATATATGTATATATATATATATATATATATATATATATATATATATATATATATAGTATGTATGCACTGTGCTGTTATATATGTACATAGTACCGCCATGGAACGGTTAGTAAAATGTAAAGTTACTGGGGGTTTAAACCAGTTTACGGGCACAAACCTCACTCATATGCCAACAGTCCCACATAAAGAAAAAACGTAAAAGGTAAATCTTATCAAAGTATGCATAAACTTGAGGAAACTTAATAATAAAACAAATAATAATAATCTTATAGGTAAACCCCAAGTACTTTTATGATAAGAGATCGCAACTCTATCTGCAGACGGAGGAATACAATTTAGAGCACCTTATGCAAAAACTTTTCAAAGATACGATGCAGTCATTGTTTGAATCTATGAGCATTACACACAGTCTGCCTTATAAAATAAAAGGTTTAAAACTGTGAGTTTCATAATAAAAAATATTAAAGTACTTAAACATTATTAAAAATAAAAGCGACATATATTAGCTAATTTTTTCTTCCAAATGTAAAATATTTGAAGAAAATGACGTAACGTTGTGATACTCTCTGGATATTGTCACATGATCAATTATACGTTATTATAGCCTAATTTAAAACGATCGGATATGCATATTTTGTTTAACATTATTCCGCCAAAGGCTCATATTGAATGGCAGACTTGAATAGGTTTAACTCTATTAATATACCAAAGTGTACTCTTATATCCCCTTGTAGTATACTACAGATCTGTGTCAGTCTTCCGACAGAAGTAAGAGACATAATGTGAGGTATCCGATGTAAAAGAAGCTTTTTTTATTGTTCCATCGGTTGCAATGTTCCATTTTCATGCCTGGTCACCCCGTATAGCTTTGGTATAATTTGAATTTAATTTTTGACTAATTATAAGTATGCGAAATAACTGACCAAGAACTCATTAAAGTTGCAATTGAAATGTGAAGCAAAAATAATTGTTTGTAATGTTTTAAGGCTAACGAAGATTGTTTATAATCCTGCTCCCAATATAATATGTACATATACTTTCTCTTCCAACCAATTCCCTCCAAACGATTATTTATTAATCTAATGTCATCAGACATCCAAAAATCAAATTAAAGTACATCGGATACTTTAAAACTCCTTTTATTGCATTGTTTGATGCATTGTGGCTTTAAAAGAATGTGTTGTCTTTGAATCAAAATTTGTGAAAAAATAAAGATGGTCGCTTGACAAAAAAAAGATTGTCGCTTAAACAAAATGTTTTTGTTTTTTCATTTTCTGAAAAATAGGTGCAGTATATCCATCAAAACATAAATCAATTTGGCGGGCCTTACCATTGTCGATTTTGTTTAAGCTTTATTGAGCAGATTCAAGTCAAGTATATAAATGCTTTTTGAAATGCATTTGCTTAAGAGACAATTGTTTCTATATACGATATTTAAGTACAAGTTAATGAATTTGAATATTGTTTACTGTTTTGAATACGAAAGTTTGATGATTGTCACCTTTCTATAATGTACCTTGTGCATATAATGGTTGTTGCTCCTTTATCTCCTGCTCTCGTTGTTGCTGCACTGTCTTATGATTTTGCTGTTGCTGTTCCACCGCCGAAGTTGATTCCTTCTTTGTTAACTTTCCTATTGCTGATTTAGAAGCTAGCAACTGCTTAGTCGCGGGATCTTTATGGAACGTGTACTGGGGAACCTCCCTCATCCTGCAGACATCGTCCAATGCTTTCTTCAGACCTGCCAGATCTTTGACAGCTCTCTTTCCTACTATGAACAGCTGGTTGCTGTTCGCTTCTTGTGCTTGTAGCTCCGAACTTAGTTTCTCAGTGGCTGATTTCACGTTCTGGCATTTTAATTTTAGCTCATTTAGCAGTGACGTAGATTGTCGTTTCTTATGATCGATTTCTGCCAGTAACTCCTTTTCCCTTTCATCCAGGTACTGGTTGATTTCATTCCTAAATTTGCGAAGCTCATTGATATTGGTGAGACTTTCTTCGTCAACCGAGTTCATGCTTGCTTGCATGTTTGATGAATACTTTTCAATGTCATTGACCATTTTGCCAAGTCCTGTCATCAGACATTTGTACTCAGTACCTTTCTTGTATCGTCTTGCCTCTTGATAAATCTTCGTAACATTACAAGAGCGATGTTTTTCATTCCCAACTACACAGTAACCACAAAGGAGGTCGTCATGATGAGGACAGTAGTATTTAATTAACTCTTTAGCATGCAGCTGACATGTTTCTGTAAAAATATCTTCCTCAATCTCCGCACGAAATGAGGAAGGCATACTGCTCTTGTCCTGTAGAACGTGGCTCTTAGTCAGCTTCATGTTCCTGTGAACTCTGGCACAGGTTGAACACAAGAACTCATTGCAAACAGGACAGAAGGCCGAAGGAGGAAATATCTTGCCATCTTCAGAACAAGGCTGGCAATAAATGGTGTCATGAGCTGATTCAGTTGCTTTCGTAGCATTTCGGCCTTGAACCGCATCCATCCCTCGAAGAGCCTTTAAATTTTAATAAAATAATTTAGCTACAATATGAAACATATAGCCTTTACAACGAAAATATATCCACAATAAACTTATGTTGTTGATACCCTACGTAAAGTTTGGTCCTGTAGTGTTGTATTCAGTTTTATTATACACTTGATGTATACACGAACATATTGATGCGTCGGAGAAATATACACACTTCAAAGATACCAAAGAAAACGAAAAAAAGCACTGAGAGAACGCCGACGCTCGTCATTTTATTTCTACAATCAAACATGTGGCATACTTCATTTGTTATATATCAAAGCAAAATAAAGGACTGTGTAAATAAGTGTACCATGTTCCATTTTAATATATTGAACGTTTTTGAAGTACAGGTTTTGTTCATAAATTTACAGCAAAAACTAAACACTTGATAAAACCAAATGATAAGGCCATAATACACTTGCATATCCGTATCTGACAAAAACGTTAACACTTATAGCATGTTTTATTTTCCTTGACGCTTTATTTATCATTATCAGCTCTTTTTAATTTAATTAATTTCAATTTAATATATTTTGTCTCGTTTATGATCCTTTTGTTTGTTTCCATAGGCCAAAAACCTTACCGACTGAAGACATATCATTACATTGATAGGGCCTTTGAATAATTTAGACTTTGATCAACGTTGTTTTATTTTATTTGGAATGCTGAAAAACAATCCGTTCAATGGCGCTTCACATGAAATCAAATGGCCATTAATATCGGGTGACGAAATGTATCGGCATGATTTCACTGTAAATATGGCAAAACACGTTTTTCATTCGAAGCAAAGGCTTTGCAATTAGACGTCAATATTAAGAGTTCTACTGTTATTTTAGCCTTCATCTTGTATTAAACTTAAACTAGAATTCTGCGAATCAGAAATATGACCTGTCGGGAGCGCTCATTATGGTTTGGTAAAAGTATCAATCACCTTGATGAAGGTGGGGGAGGGGGGGCAACGCCTGTACAGTTGAAGAATGACCTGGGTGGCAACATATCTAGAGTTGGTGGTTTGAGGGGGGCAGCGCCTGTACAGCTGGTGGATGGAGGGTGGAAACGCCTGTACATTTGGTGAGAGAAGGAGGGGCAACGCCTGTGCATTTGGTGGAAAGGGGAGGGGCAACGCCTTGACAGCTGGTAGATTGATAGGGGAATTGGCAACGACTGTACTGGTGGACGGAGGAGGATCAACGCCTGTACAGCTTGTGGATGAATGGGTTAAGGGGCAACGCCTGCACAGTTTGTGGATGGAGGAGAGGTAACACCTATACAGCTGGTATATTGGTAGGGGAAGGGGCAACTTCTGAACGGTTAGTGGATGGAGGAGGGGAAACGCCGGTATAGCTGGTAGATTAGTAGGAGAAGGGGCAACGTCTGTACAGTTGGTGGATAAACGAGGGACAACGCCTGCACAGCTGGTTGATGAGGGCAACGCCTGTACAGCTGGTTGATGAAGGGGCAACGCCTGCACAGCTGATGGATGAAGGAGCGGCAACGCCTGTACAGTTGGTAGATTGGGAGGGGAAGGGGCAGCGCCTGTACAGTTCGTGGATTGAAAGGGGAAGGGGCACCACATGTACAGCTGGTAGATTGGTGGGAGAAGGGGAAACGCCTGCAGAACTAGTGGATGGAGGAGGGGCAACGACTGTTCAGTTTCTAGATTGGTTGGGAAATGGGCAACGCTTGTACAGCTGGTGGATTGATAGGGGAAGGGGCAACGCCTGTACTGTTGGTGGATGGAAGAGCGGCAACGCATTTACAGCTGGTAGAATGGTTAAGGAAGTGGCAACGCCTGCACTACTGGTGGATGGAGGAGGGGCAACACCTGTACAATTGGAAGATTGGTAGGGGAAGGGGCAAGGCCTGTACAGTCGGTAGGTTGGTAGGGAAAGAAGTAACGCCTGTACAGCTGGTGGATGGAGGAGGATCAACGCATGTACAGCTGAAAGATTAATGGGGGAAGGGGGAACGCCTGCACTGTTGGTGGATGGAGATGGCGCAACGCCTGTACAACTGGTATATTGAAAGGGGAAGGGGTAAGGCCTGTACAGTTTGTAGATTGGTAGGGGAAGGAGTAACGCCTGTACAACTGGTGGATGGAGGAGGACCAACGCATGTACACATGAAAGATTAATGGGGGAAGTGGCAACGCCTGCATATTTGGTTGATCGAGGAGGGACAACGCCTATATACCTGATGGATGGAGGAGGGGCAGCCCCTTCACAGCTGGTGGTTGGAGGAGGGAAAAGGCCTGTTCAGCTGGTGGATGGGAGGCAACGCCATACCGCTTGTAGATTGGAAAGGGAAGGGGCAACGCCTGCACAATTGGTTGATGGAGGAGGGACAACTTTTGACCAGCTGGTGGATAGAGGAGGGGCAACACTTCCACAGAAGGTGAATGAGGCAGGAGCAACGCATTTACAGCTGGTAGATTGATAAGGGAGAGGGCAACGCCTTTACAGCTGGAAGATGAAGGAGGGACAACGCCTGTACTGCTGGTGGATAAAGGAGGGGCAACGCCTTTACAGCTGGAAGATGAGGGAGAAACAACGCCTGTGTTGCTGGTGGATAAAGGAGGGGCAACGCCTGTACAGCTGGCAATGACTGAACATATTTAGTGGACGGAGGGAGGGAAAGGCCTTAACAGGTAGTTGATAGAGGGGGAACGCTTGAACTGATGGTGGATTAATAGGGAGGGGGTAACGCCCGCAAAGCTGGTGGATTGCGGAGTAGGGGCAACGCATGTAGAGGGGGCATACCTGTGCAGTTGGTTGATTGAGTGGGAGGGGGAGCAACGTCTGCACAGTTGGTAGATAGGGGGAGCAACGCCTGAAAAGTTGGTCGATGTAATGGAGTGTTTGGTGGGTTTTTTAATTGGCCACATGACACATATGTTATAATGAGTACAATATACATAAACAATGTACAAATGATAGACAAGTATCCAGGAACGCCAACTAGTATTGCTAGTAAAACGGAAAATCATTATTAAACAGTAATGTACAGTATACTTACAATTTATATAAATCAATCCGTTTTTTTCCAAAGCCCGTTATTTCTTTCGACAGATTCGCTCTGGTGTAGGACTTATTGTGCCTAGTGATTTTACTTCCTGGCAAACAAAACGTTTTGAAATAGAAAGTAGACACGTCACATGAATGGACATGGTTTGGAACACAAAACTAGAAACTGCATGTTCATGATCAAAGGGAGCTTACTGGATAAGCAAAGATATATTCTTGTTTTGACTTACTTCCCCTAAATGATAATTATTTCTTCAGTAATGTCGATACAGGGATATTCCTTACATACAATTGAGTACTGTTAGCAATTAACTTCATTAACATTTCTGTTAATAAGTTCAGCAAAGCAGGTTCACATTACAATTGTGCATATCTTACCCACAGGTGGCAGTTTGTTCATTGAGCAGACCATCTTGATGACGACGCCTCTGTCCCTCCCCCGCTTCTCTTTCCCCCTCAAAGGTCACAAAAACACACAACTTATATGAAATGTGTAAGATAAATTTACGAAAATCTGTTACGTCTGTGTTTGGTGTCCACGTATTTTTATGCATATATATATACTTATAATGATTCCAATAAACCCTGAAAAAACTACGAGTTTCTTTTTTTAAACTATCTGTACAGTAGTTGATTATTAATTTTGATTAATAAACTTATGAAACATTTTTCGTCATTTTCATTCCTTTTAATTAAGTTGAATATCAATTAACGTTGATGTAATATTCTAGAAGCTTTTAGCCGATATTGTTTAAAAAAATCTTATCTTAAAGGGACATACGAAAGTTTTCGAACTGATCAGTCGAACTTGGAACTCTATATGAACCGAAGCGAATCAAAGTGGCATTGTACAACATTTTCTATCACCAACACTTAGTTGAAGGGTTTCCCAGTAAAGAACCACATAATTAAGGCTATGGTGAAATTATAGCATAAAGAATATTATTGCAAAAAATGTGTGTTTTCGGTCCGTTATCGCGGTGTATTAAAACGCCAAAACCCAGGCGTTATCGGTAGAAAACTTGCATTATTCATTAAATTCATGTGCCGTTAATGACCAGCTTTTGGTTTTACATTAGCTCTTTCAGGGTTCGCATCATAACGATGGCAGCTGAGCGACCTGGTTTCTGACCGAAAGTGGGTCAACGATGCCAACTTTTGCACAAAAACAAATTTCAGGATATATAGCTGTATACAAATACCAACAAATTAAATAAATCTAGCTTACATATTTTCTTCTGAGTTTTCTTTTCCTGGCAAGCTGATGTGTGTTTATTAGATAGTACTTTCTGCAGTTGTTTTGACTATTTGTTTGCTTTAAAAGCACCAAATTAAGTCTAAAATGTTTAACTCCTCCGAACTTTAGTTATTTCTGTCGATTTTATTCAGAACAAACGAATTATATGGACAATATTCCATTACGTCGTATGCAATGAACAAAGAAATTTCAAATATTTTTTTCTCTGATGCTGAAGATGCTGTACATTTTATTAAGAACATGTTTACAAAATTTTTAGGCTTAAATTAGTTGTCAAAACAAATAATGGTTAAAGTAGGACTATATCGGTAATTAATAGATTACCCAATAAGTATTGTGTGTAAATAATCCCAGTAATACAGTCAATTAAAAAACGCTTTCCAAACGAATGAATACTGCAAAAAAATGCAACTGCCGAGTTATGTTGCGGCCCGAATCGAGCTTAATGTAAAACTTTGTCAATGCCATCACTCATGACGTCACACAAGCACCTGTTATGAAGGTTATTTTGAACTAACTGTTTTTTTTGAATTTTCGTGACATTTAAAAGCCTTTTTAAACACCAACGTTTCTCATGGTGTGTATTTTATGCAATAATAGCGAGAATACACCTTTTTTTGGTCGTTACCATCTGCAAAGGCCCTTAGAATAGTTTACAACCCTTGTGCTACGCACTCGGGCTGTGAACCATTTTGCGGGCCTTTGCAGATGGTAAGGACCTCAAAAAGGTGTATTAACCCTATGTTAGTATTTTTTGAATATCCTCGTAGATTTGTGGCAACTGGCTTTCCGGTAGTTTACATTAAAGTATTATTAAGAAGTCGTTAGAATGACATTGACCAGCTATGATTTTGTAATTGTATTATGTTGTTTCGCACACAGTTGATCATTAAAATTTTCGCCGAGTATAGTCCTTGTTGATTTCTTACGTAATAAGTATTATAACGAATCAAATTGTCGTAAGTTCGTTCAAGTGTTACTTACTCCAAATGATTCCACACGAAACAAAATCTGCTCTATTAGCCCTGATGGTGGATTCTGACACGCAAAGCAAACTGCAATTTGGATAACATGGAGAGTGTAACACTTTGGGAGTTGCTAAGCCCTGTCTATATCGCCAGGACGAAGTACCGATAGTACAATATTTTTTCGTATTCACGATTGAACACATTTATTTAGTAACGTAAAAACGTACACATGTTTTGTCAAATACTAAACTAATATAACTGGCCAAATGGCATAACATACATTTGAAAACAAATTTATAAAACAACACGAACAAGTGAACGAGCAAAATACATTGTAAGTATGTAGTAAAATATGATTGTTACATATTACAAATACATTACTGCGAGATTAGACTTGTATGTTGTTACATCAAACGACAATACTTTATATGTTTGATGATAGTTAAAACTTACTGTTAACAATATTCAAACATTTTACAAAACAAATATTGAAAACGTGTACATAAAGGCACTAGATATCTAATTTGTGTTTTCAAATGTACATAAATTTCGGGATAGGTCGCCTATATGTGTTTGATGTTAAACTCCATAAAGCCTGATATGTTGACTTCAAAGTATAGTTGTGAATTTTAATTATAATTTGTATAATAATATCTTTATACATACACGTTGTAAGTATAAGCAAGAATTTGGTTTATGGATGCAAATTTCTAGCTAATATTGCAAATGATCAACGAACGGATTCACTTTGATTTTTTGTTGGCGCTTATAGTTTAATAAATAATGATCTTAATTACTTAAACGTATCAATTTAGTTAAATCGGATAAATAATATCGACATATTTATTCAAAATAGACCGTTTCTAGCATCCCTTCGTTTTTAAAATTCATAATAACACATCACAATTAACACACACAAGATGTGTTACACAAGATAAACCGTTGGTTTTATACTATTTCCTCAATCCGTAAACATTTATTACAAAATACCCGTAAAACATCTTAAAAATCGAAATAAAGCGTAATGGATTTTCATATTATAAAAACGGACTATAATTTCACAGATTTATATATTTTACGTAAACTTCGTTCTTGTTTTCTAAGAGCAAAGAAAGCAAACCTGCGAACGTTTGATACACCTCGCGACACTAACACTTCAACTGATTATACAAATAAAATACATGTACTCGTAATCTTATTTCTTATGACAAACTATTTCATGACTTGACACTAATGAAAACCGTTAACATTCAATATATTTTAAACGTTTATTTCTAATATTTTTCCATGAATTTAATTGCACAGTAAAGGTAAACTAATGTTGATTTACATATTATATATAATGAATATGAATATTGTTCGTATATACATTGCATTACTTTTAAAAAACACAATCTGTTAACACTACATATAGATAACGCTCGTACTAAGTCGAATACTTTCACGAAATTTTCCAATTTAGGTCTGTTGCTGGGACTGCAGCTGACAAACAACCTCTTCTGTTGTGGACAGTAGGCCACACTGTATGGACTCTCTATGCCATCCTCTTTTCACAGCAGTTGGGCTATCTTACCGGTGGACGTGTCCAATAACACTATGTTGTCACTGTAGTTACCGCATACAATGAACTGGTTGTTCCCAATTGATGCTATACCCTGTGCATATGACAGTGTCGAGTCCTGGAAAGTCTTGATGACCTGCAGGGCAGGACTCACATTTGTGATGGTGCTGCTGCCACAGTCTGAAACGTAAATAGCAGAGTTCTGGCCCTCCGTGGTCACTGTGAGATATCTGGGATTCTGAAATAGGTTTCCACCGATAAACATGTCTACACATTTCTTCACCGTTCCCTTCATGTCCATCAACTGAATCTTACATGTCAATCTGCCTGCTGAATTTGGCCAGGCTTAGGTCGGCACTGCTTTGAGCTGAAAGTTTTGTCTTCTGTTGTTTTTTAATATGCCCTAACGCCGAATTTAATTCACCCTCGTCCAACCTTCCTATCAGTAATTTAGAAGAAAACAACTTTTCAATGGTTGTGTCCCTGTGAAAATTATATTGCGGAACTTCCTTCCGCCTGTCGACATCTTCTATTGCTGTCTGAAGACCTGCCAACTCTTTCATGGCCTGTTTTCCTACTATAAATAGCTGGTTGCTGTTTGATTCATGTGCTTGTAGCTCGGACTTAAGTTTCTCAGCAACAAGTTTCATGCTCATGCATTTTGATTTCAGTTCAGTTAGCAGAGACTTAGATTTCTGTTTTTTTCTTTTCAATTCCTGCCAGTAACTCCTTTTCCTTTTTTTCAAGGTATTGGTTGATTTTATTCCTGAATTTGCGAAGCTCATTGATATTTGTGAGGCTTTCTTCGTTAACAGATTTCATCCTTACCTGTATATTTGTTGCAAAGCTATTACTGACATTAATTATCTGGCTTAGTTCTGTTTTCAGACTGTTGTATTCTGAACCTTCCTTGTATCCTTTTGCCAGTTCAGTAACCTTCTCTACCTTACATGAACGATGTTTGTCATTCCCAACTACACAGTCTCCACACAGAAGTTCCTTATGATTGGGACAGTAGTATTTTATGAACTCTTTAGCATGAAGCTGACATGATTCTGTAAACTTCTCTCGCTCAAACTCTGTACTGAATGAGGATGGCATACTATCCTTGTCCTGTAGAGCGTGGCTTTTGGTAATTTTCATGTTCCTGTGTACGCGGGCACAGTTGGCACACAGAAACTCATTGCAGACAGGACAGTAGGCCTCGGGAGGTAATTTCTTGTCATCTTTCGCGCATGGTTGTCAGTAGGTGGTGCCGGGCGTTAATTCAGTTGCTTTGTATGCAAATCGGCCTGGAACTGCATCCATCCTTAGGAGTGCCTTTAATATTTGAATAAAATTATATAGCTAAGGTATGAAACAGATAGCTTTCACGAGCGGGATAATGACATGTTATGTAATGTTATCATGTAGCGGATACTCTACATTCAGAAAAATACACACCAGTCAAAGAAAACCATCAGCAAATCGACTTAATTGCAGTTGATATACATCAAGGAAAGGTTCGTGAATGATTTCCATTTGGTGGTGAAAAAATGAAGTAAGAACGAGAAAACGGTTAAACGGTACGATTGCCAGCGCTCATTATATTCTATCTATAGTCAAACTAAAGTGGCATAATTTGACAAAAAATAAAGTCAGAAGTTTGGGTCATGCAATACATATTTGGAAACATGTGTACAAAGTTTTATTTGAGCATATTAAACAGTGTTCATTTTAACACTAATAGTTTTATTTCATTCGGTTGCTGCAAGAGTACCCCGTATGGCGAAGCTAAAACATACAAAAAAATGATTGGCGTTTAATTTCATGTACATAATATGGTAGGAATAAAATCATTTTGAATTTAAATTATATTAAAAATGGCCAATATTTTCCTTAAAGTACTTTTTGATTGGGAACTTCCTATTTTAAATCCAGGCTCTACTGGATAGGACGCGTACGACGTTGCTTCGCAAAAAAATTGCCAAGTGTCTGCAAAAATTGAGAGGTGGCACAAAAATCAAGATTCAAGATGATTAGTGTGTGTTTGGGGGGGGGGGGGAGGTGATCATATCAACGTTATATAAAAATTGGTGGAGGGGATTATGTCAACTGAAGGTAAAAGTACAGTTGATGGAGTGGGGTCATTTCAACGTTACAGTTCTGTTAGTGGAGGGGTTCTTGTCAACATTACTGTAAGTAAGTGGAGAGTGCCATGTCAACGTTAAAGTACAGTTGATGGAGGGAGTCATGTCAATGTAAGAGAAAAGTAAGTGGAGGGGTTCATATCAACGTCAAAGTATAGTTGGTATACAGGATTATTTCACTGTACAGTTGGTGGAGGGTGGTCATGTCAACGTTAAGAGAACAGTTGGTAGAAGGTGATAGTTAAGTCAAAGGTACAGTACAGTCTTTGTGGGATGATGGCAATGTATCAGTACAATTAGTGGAGAGGAGTGGTCATTACCATGTAACAGTACAATTAGTGGATAGAGGTGGTCTTTACAACGTAACAGAACAATTTGGTTAAGGGGTTGTCATATCAAGGTAACAGTACAATAAGTGTAGGCTATATCAACGTAAAAGTACAATTGTTGGCAGGCGTGTCAGTGTAATAGTGCAAATGGTGGAAGGGAGTTAATGTCAACGTAAAGTACAACTGGCGGAGGGGGGGGGGGGTGCCATGTCATTGTAACAGTATATTTGGTAAAAGGAGTGGGTCGTTTCAATGTCACAGTACAAATAATGGGGGGGGGGGGCTCATGTCACCGTACAAGTACAATTGGTGGAGGAGGTCAGGTCAACGTAATGGTACAATTGGTTTAGGAGTTGTGTTTATGTCAGCGTAATAGTGCAGTTGGAGGAGTGGGTGAGGTCATGTCAACGTAACAGTACAGTTAGTTTAGGGGCTGGGGTCATGTCAACGCAATAGTACAGATGGTGGAGTGGGTGAGGTCATGTCAACGTAATAGTACAATTGATTAAGGGGGGACATGTCAACGTAATAGTACAGATGGTGGAGTGGGTGAGGTCATGTCAACGTAATAGTACAATTGATTAAGGGAGGGGGGGGGTCTTGTCAACGTAACAGTACAATTGGTTGAGGGTTGGGGTCATGTCAACGTAACAGTGCAATTGGTGGAGTGGGTGGGGTCATGTCAACGTAATAGTACGATTGTCGGAGGTGGTCGTCATGTCAACGTAATTGTAAAATTAGTGGATAGGGATTTGTCATGCCATCGTAACAGTAAAATTGGTGGATGGGGTTGTCATGTCAACGTTACAGTTAAAATTGGTGGAAGGGGTCGTCATGTCAACGTTACAGTACAATTGGTGGAGTTGGTCATGTCATCGTAACAGTAAACTTTTTGTATGGGGTTGTCATGGCAATGTTACAGTTAAAATTGGTGGAGGGGGTCGTCATGCCAACGTAACAGTACAGCTGGTGGAGGGGGTCATGTCAACGTAACAGTACAATCGGTGGAGGGGGTCGTTTCAACGTTACAGTACAATTAGTGGAGGGTGTCATGTCAGCGTTACAGTACAATTGGTGGAGGGGGTCTTGTTAACGTAACAATACAATTGGTGGAGGGGGGCGTCATGCCAACGTAACAGTACAGCTGGTGGAGGGGGTCATGTCAACGTAACAGTACAATCGGTGGAGGGGGTCGTTTCAACGTTACAGTACAATTAGTGGAGGGTGTCATGTCAGCGTTACAGTACAATTGGTGGAGGGGGTCTTGTTAACGTAACAATACAATTGGTGGAGGGGGGCGTCATGTCACCGTAACAGTACAATTGGTGGAGGGGGTCGTCATGTCACCGTAACAGTATATTTGGTGGAGGGGGTCGTCATGTCAACGTAACAGTTCTTTTGGTGGAAGTTTCATCTTAACGTAACGGTACAATTATTGGAGGTGGCGGTCATCTCAATCTTACAGAATAACTGATGAAGGGGGTTCATATCAACGTAACAGTACACTTAGTAGATGGGGGTCAGCCTTACGTAACGGTACAATTATTGGAGCTGGCGGTCATGACAAGCTTACACAACAATTGGTGGAGGGGGTTCAAGTCGACGTAACATTACTATTCGTGAAGGGGGAGGTCATGTCATTGTTTTAGTACAGGTGTTTGAGGGTGATTATGTCAACGTAAAATTTGTCAAGGGAACTCCACAGTTGGTGGAAGGAGGTGATGGTCATTTGAACGTGTGGATCAACGTTACAGTACATTTCGTGGAGGGTCGGATGTCATGTCAATGTAACAATGCCATCGGTGGAGGAAGGTAACCTTATGAAGTAGTTGGTGGCATGGGTCATATCCACGTAACTGTACAATTGATCTTAGGCGTATTATGTCAGTGTAATAGCACACTTGGTCCAGGAGGAGAGTCATATGACGTTACAGTACATTTGCTAGTGGCTGGCATGTCAATGTAACAGTACAATTAGTGGAACACGTAATGAGTCTTAATGTGTGTTTATGTACTTGGAATACATGAGCTACACGGGATGAGCTGTACATATGAAGGCCCACAAATGTGGCTAGTAAGACACACAATACTATTTTTTTTATAAATGTACAGTATACAAGGGTGCGGAGACAAGGCACGCACCCCTCCTAAAAATCGTCCAAGTTTACCTTTGAAGAAAATTATACTTACACGTCATATGTAGCAAACTGTTTGTTGTTTAAAGCCCGTTTTATCTCGATAGTTTCGTGGAGTATTTTACCTATGAGAGATTTCTTTCTGCAACACAAAACACTTGAAACAGAAAGTAGACCAGTCACATGAATGATTACATTTACCAAAAACGAAACTATAAACTTTCTGTTTCAGATCAAAGGGAGCAAACTATTTTAGAACATTTTTATTCAAACATCTAATGGTATTGAATAAATTTCACTAAGTACATATCAAACATGTAAAATTTTATAAATTTAACTAAATTAGATATATTCATGTATTTTTCATGACTGCCTATTACGAAGCTGATAATTGATATTATTATATCTCACGTGACCTGCCAATGTTAAATTCTCATATATACACATCATGGGCATTTTCGAACTGCCACACACTGACAGTACCGTTTTGACCGGTTGACATTTAACTGTCACATAGCAGCGCGTCTAAAAATAGGCATTTTTTAGTTTCCCAAGTTTGAGGTGGTAAGCGCTTCTTAAAATGCGTTGTAAATCTGGTAATTTGCATTATTTCTAAACGGCATTTGCAGCAGAATGACAGCTAATGTTAACAAACAATAATTACAGAATATATTGATTAAACGTGAAAGGTGTTTAATGGTGAAACATCTTTATTTTTATACCTCACCTCTTTAGAACATGTAGTAAAAACGCCAGGGCAATAATTTCGACTATCAGCCCGCACTATCACCCTCTGCCGCACTGTCACCCTCTGACGTCATGAAATTGAAAATACGCTACAAATACGCCGCCATGTTGGATTTGTATGTGAAAAATTATGATTAATATAGAACTGGCATTGCAACCTTAAAATGCACTAATTATAAAACCTCACTTCTATAGAACATATGAAATTGGCAATACGGTACGAATACGGGATTAACTGATAGTATTTTACTTAAAGTCTGTATCACCTGAGCGCTTTGTTTACCAGCCGACAATTCTTGCCAAAATGGCAGCAAGATTCGCAGCTCTCAGTGAAAATGGTATTTTTAGTCTTTAAAATAAAAATAATAAAATAGATATTGACTGCCTTGAGGGTGACAGTGCATATTGTCAACCTGAGGTAAATACTGTCGACCGAGGCGAAGACGAGAGGATAATCAAGGCAGTCAATATTTATATAATATGTTTATAAATGTAACTGTGTTCGGTATAATAAAATTAATATTTCATGGCTTCCAGTATGACAGTACATATTGTCAGCATTCGGGTAAATACTGGAAGTCATGCAATTTTTATATAATGTTAAACCTACATTAATGTCATTGATTTTTAAAGTAATTCGCTCATGGTTTGTAAAATGCACTTTTTTAATAACAAAAAAGTGTGGCAAATCATAAGGAGTGTTAAAACAAAAATACCAAAAGCTGGAACCCTTCAGCAAATGTTGATATTTGCTAAACTATCGTCTTTGAAGACCACAATTTTCATTAACGTTAGTAACGCGATTGATGAAATAATTTACGGCTGTGGTGTCGCGTGATTGGTTGATTTACATTGTCACGTGATGTTGTCACTGTATCCTTAACAGGTCAACATATCTATCACTTTTCTTTAAGTCCCGGTGGCCGTGTGGACAAGCCGGCTTTTATCTACATTTTTCTTGACTTTACCGGTATGGATTCGAACCTCAGTTAAACCAAAATACTTTTTATGTTATG
Source organism: Mya arenaria (assembly GCF_026914265.1). Lineage (NCBI taxonomy): Eukaryota > Metazoa > Mollusca > Bivalvia > Myida > Myidae > Mya > Mya arenaria. Next base: position 54,887,369 of record NC_069135.1, read on the forward strand.
ACTGTACTTTTCTGCAATTTCGATATCATAGAGTAAAAATAATGATAAAATAAGTTTTCTTAGATGCATTACCAGAAAAACTAATTTTTAGTCCAAATTTTCGGGCAATCCCAACAAAGATGTTCAATTGTTTCAAAATGAGTTTGACAAATGTAGCAAGAGCTTGTTTCATTTTGCATCTATTTATATTGAAAAGTTCTAATTTTTGTGTCGTAAAAACATCGACAGGTATTTAATTGTATAAGTCGCCAATGTCGTTTTCTTACACATTTCTGTTTTATTATTTCTGCAAGTATCTACTGTCGATATAATCTTTGAGTACGAAAAGAAAATTAGACTTTTTGCTTTACTTTTAGAGTCGTTGTAATGGTTGTGCTATTTAAGATACTCTTGTCGATTAGTTTGGTAGATTGTCTGATATGTTTCAAATTCATATTTATCTATTTGATCGGAAATCAAGTTACAAACTTTAGGTTGGTTCCCCTTTCAAACCAGACTTCGAACAAGGATATTTAGTTATTAAGTTTAATTAACTCAATATTCCAGACTGTCATTTGTCTTGATACGTGTAAGTTTATGATCAGATCCATTAATTGCAAATGTTCAAAATTTAATTTATCCTTTTTTTTTACTTTCTTTTGATAAGCATGTGTTCACCGAGTGTTAACTTCCCATTTTGGCGCTATTCCGGATGCCGAGGATACGTACGACGGATTCCACTAATGAGCTGACTGGATGCGGTTCCCATTTGTATATAAGCGAAAGGAATATTGTGTCATCAGAAACTACGATTTTCAAAAATGAAACCTCAATGTTGCACTATTGGCTGATAATAATGCGTTCTCGTGGTTGAGCACTCAACCGCTATTAAGATTAAAATGTGTTCCGGCTCTATAATTGTCCTGCTACCTTTCTTCTTGACCAAACACTATTGAAGAGAAATAAATCGATTGTTTTATTCTAAAAAAACGTTTGCTTATGAGAATTGAAATAAGAACGAGAACAAGGCTATTTATAATAATCTTTTAAAATAAATGCATAAAGGGGGAAAATACCTATAACCCATAAACGATCGGCAAATTGAAACTGTGTAAGAACCGCAATCATAAACTATCAATGGGGGGAAATGAATTTTACTGTTCAGATCCATTTCGTGTTATGTTTTTGCTACTCGAAGAAGGCCAAAAACTAATAATATTTTGTTTCAGCGAGGGGGACGGTGTCACTTTAAGAAGGCTTAAACTGAGCCAAAAAGCCATAGCCAAAGCGTTTGTATAAGGTCCAGACGTTAGCTAGAAGGATTAATGTATTTTTTTTATATCCGATTGGTATGTCTTTGTACAGGATTTAGCAAGAACGATGAATGTATATTTTCACCAACGCGTAGGTGCTTCTTTATTGGGTTAAGACTTAGGCAATAACGATCGATAATATTTATTCTAAATGATAAGGTGTGTCTTCTTAGGTTCACACATGTTTAGGTGCTTCTATATTAGTTTCAGACTTCAGCAAGAACGATAGCTATATCTATTTACATAATATGTGAAGGTGTGTCGTTAATAATTCAGATTTCTATAATAGTTAATTAATTAAGAAAGGATGATGAATGCATATGTTCAGACATGTTTAGGCACGTCTTAATTAGGTTCAGATTTTGCAAGAACAATCGATGTTTATTTTCACATATGTTTAGATTCTTCATGATTAGGTTCAAACTTTAGCAAGAACGATGAATTTTTTTTCCGACAAGTGCAGGTGAGTTTTAATCAGGTTCAATCGTTTGAAAGAATGATCGATGTATCTTTTCATACATGTTGGGGTGTGTCTTTATAAGGTTCAAGCGTAAGCAAGAACGATGATGCCTTTATGCACAAGTATACGCGCATATCAATTAGGTTCAGAATTTAGCAAGATCTACTGAAGTAATTTTTCAGACATGCTTAGGTGCGTCTATATTAAATTCCGACATTAGCAAGAACGATCAATCAATTGTTACACACATGTTTAGGTGCAATTCTTATATGTTCAGACTTTTGCAAGAACGATATATGTATCTTTTAAGACATGTTTAGGTGCGTCTTTATTGGTTCAGACTTTAGGAAAAAAATCTAAGTATAATTACGGACATATTAAAGAGTGTATTTATTAGGTTCAGTCTTTAGCAAGATCGATGAATGTATCTTTTCGGACGTGTTTGAATTCGTCTTTATTAGGTTCAGACTTTAGCAAGATCGATGAATGTATCTTTTCGGACGTGTTTGAATTCGTCTTTATTAGGTTCAGACTTTAGCAAGATCGATGAATGTATCTTTTCGGACGTGTTTTAATTCGTCTTTATTAAGTTCAGACTTTAGCAAGATCGATGAATGTATCTTTTCGGACGTGTTTGAATTCGTCTTTATTAAGTTCAGACTTTAGCAAAATCGATGAATGTTTCTTTTCTGACGTGTTTGAATTCGTCTTTATTAGGTTCAGACTTTAGCAAGATCGATGAATGTATCTTTTCGGACGTGTTTGAATTCGACTTTATTAGGTTCAGACTTTAGCAAAATCGATGAATGTATCTTTTCGGACGTGTTTGAATTCGTCTTAATTAGGTTCAGATTTTAGCAAAATCGATGAATGTATCCTTTCGGACGTGTTTGAATTCGTCTTTATTAGGTTCAGACTTTAGCAAGATCGATGAATGTATCTTTTCACACATGTTTAGATGCGTTTTTCTATTAGGGCATGCACGATTCATTCTTACTGGCATGTTAAGATGATTTGTTTTAAAGTGAACGCTTGCCCAAACCTCTAGCATAAAGCAATGTCATGGCATAATGAATTAAACGTAACATTTAGAAGAACCTTCGCTTTGATAAAACAATGACATTGCGCTTTTGTTACTAGGCACTTATTTTTCAATAGTTTGCCTATTTGAAAGTGTATCTTCAACTTTAGAATCCCCAAAACATTGTTAATTTGATGGATTAAAACATTATTAAACTTGCGCAATTCAACCGCCCTCGGTGCCTAACCCTGCAGCTAATAAAATTAATGGGAACCGAGTGCCTTCCTGTCAGGCGCTCAACATATAGGATAGGAATCGGGAGTTCATCCAGGAATCTCGTGTTCTGGCCCTTAATTAAGTCGAGTGACACTTGAATATAACAGACACTTATATTCAGAATGTCTAAGAACTTGAATGCAAACATTGTTTTAACAAGCCTTATACAATAATGGCCAATTGCGGGTCGGGTGAAAGTGAAAAACAGGCATCTGAATCGTACATCTTCATAACAGCTATGCTTATATACATGGATAATACACGTTAGTTCTAAGTGTAAACCACAGGGTAAATCCCAGTAGACATCCATATAAGAAGGTCATTCGAACAATATTTAAATACAATTCACTATGTTTATTGTGTTTGTAATATTAAATATAGCATATTTAACGTGCTGTGTCCGTTTAAGTGTTTCTTACTCCTCCCGTACAATAAGAAACTTAACCCGTGCTTAACCCTAGCGGCAAATTTCAACATGCAAAGGAGAGGGATGTCAATTTGGATTACGCGAAATGTGATATATTTTGTAGTCACGTGGCCCTGTCTGTGGCGCCGGCAACAAAGATGTTTGTATTCAAGATTCAAACATTTATTATGAAACAAAAATATATACATGTCTCTCTTTACAGAATTGATTAACATAATTGATCACGTGGCATGAATAACAATTCTAAATAAAAAATGACCAATGTAAACAAAATATAGATATAGAAGGTAGGTTGTGATATACAATGGTCACGAGCGTATGCAAAAAATACAGCGAGGTTGGACTTGTATGTAGTACATCCGAAAACAGTTACCTTTATATTAATAGTTAGAATATATTGTTAACAATCTTCATGAATATGGTTAGACAACCATACACAAAATCAAGTTGGTATATATTTCAATGTACAGACGTAAAGGAAAAGTCCACAAATATGCGTCTAATGATGACTTCCGTACGGCTTTATGTTTAGAACGAAATCTACAGAAAAGTCTGCGGTGAAGTAATATATACATAAATAGTGTCTTTATATGTTTAATATTGACTTCTATAGGGCCTCATGTATAGACCGGAAGTTATGTGAGAACCTTTGTCAAAATGATATGTTCTTAAATGTCGCATATATGTGTTCAATGATGACTTCCATAATTCCTTATGCGTAGACTGGAAGTAACAGGAAAGCCTGTGGTGGAATAATTATTCCATTTTTTTTTGTAGTAATATATATTTATATTGTTGTTGTGTTATTTTTCAATGAAGTACCGTGGTGAATTTTAACCACAATTTGTATTCATATTCAAGTGTCAAGCACTCAATGCACACATGTTGTGGTATTTTTCAATGAAGTACCGTGGTGAATTTTAACCACAATTTGTATTCATATTCAAGTGTCAAGCACTCAATGCACACATGTTGTGAAATTTTTCAATGAAGTACAGTGGTGAATTTTAACCACAATTTGTATTCATATTCAAGTGTCAGGCACTCTATGCACACATGTTGTAGGATTTTTCAATGAAGTACAGTGGTTAATTTTAACCACAATTTGTATTCATATTCAAGTGTCAGGCACTCTATTTACACATGTTGTGGGATTTTTCAATGAAGTACAGTGGTGAATTTTAACCTCAATATGTATTCATATTCAAGTGTCAAGCACTCAATGCACACATGTTGTGGGATTTTTCAATGAAGTACAGTGGTGAATTTTAACCACAATTTGTATTCATATTCAAGTGTCAGGCACTCAATGCACACATGTTGTGGGATTTTTCAATGAAGTACAGTGGTTAATTTTAACCACAATTTGTATTCATATTCAAGTGTCTGGCACTCTATGCACACATGTTGTGGGATTTTTCAATGAAGTACCGTGTTTAATTTTAACCACAATTTGTATTCATATTCAAGTGTCAAGCACTCAATGCACACATGTTGTGGGATTTTTCAATGAAGTACAGTGGTGAATTTTAACCACAATTTGTATTCATATTCAAGTGTCAGGCACTCAATGTACACATGTTGTGGGATTTTTCAATGAAGTACAGTGGTTAATTTTAACCACAATTTGTATTCATATTCAAGTGTCAAGCACTCAATGCACACATGTTGTGGGATTTTTCAATGAAGTACAGTGGTACATTTTAACCTCAATATGTATTCATATTCAAGTGTCAGGCACTCTATGCAGACATGTTGTGGGATTTAACCATGTATTTTAACCTCAATTTGTATACATATTCAAGTGTCCGACACTCTATGCACACATGTTGTGGGATTTTTCAATGAAGTACAGTGGTTAATTTTAACCACAATTTGTATTCATATTCAAGTGTCAGGCACTCAATGTACACATGTTGTGGGATTTTTCAATGAAGTACAGTGGTTAATTTTAACCACAATTTGTATTCATATTCAAGTGTCAAGCACTCAATGCACACATGTTGTGGGATTTTTCAATGAAGTACCGTGGTGAATTTTAACCTCAATATGTATTCATATTCAAGTGTCAGGCACTCTATGCACACATGTTGTGGGATTTAACCATGTATTTTAACCTCAATTTGTATACATATTCAAATGTCAGGCACTCTATGCACACATGTTGTGGGATTTTTCAATGAAGTACAGTGGTTAATTTTAACCACAATTTGTATTAATATTCAAGTGTCAGGCACTCAATGCACACATGTTGTGGTATTTTTCATTGAAGTACAGTGGTGAATTTTAACCACTATTTGTATTCATATTCAAGTGTCAAGCACTCACTGCACAAATGTTGTGGGATTTAACCATTTATTCGATTTTCTATCACTTAATGTATTAATTACACTTTATCACATTATCTATTTATACTGAATTTCACAAAACACAAGTCACAAACGGGTCAATCTTTTTTACATTAAAACAATCATAAAGGAATTTATATGTACATGTTGCCGTTTGATTAGTTTTTCACACAATAAATAGACATCATAATTTCTAATTACAAAATGAGTCAAAAACGACAAACCGTTCATATTACACTACAGCACTGAACATTCAATAAAACAGAAATATTCGGTTATACGATTTCTCAGAATCAAAGTTTTATGCATTTTAACATTATAAATATTTCATTAATTTACAGATTTACACTTTAACGCATGTTTCGGTCTCGTGTGGTAAGAAGCAGACTTGGATGTATATTTGATACACAATCAGCTTCGAACATTTAAACTAATTATACAAATACAATGCATGTTTTCATTCATTATTTTATTATTATCAATTATGACACGACCTGTTACTTACGAGAACTAGGATATAGATTACACTCATATTACGTGGAAGACTTTCACGAAATCGGTCAATTCAGGTTTACTGCTGCCGCTGGTATCGTAGCTGAGAATAAACATCAACTTCTGCTGTTGACAGTAAGCCACACAGTGTGGAAACTCTATCCCTTCCTCCTCTCCAAGCAGTTGGGTTATTTTGCCGGTTTGCGTGTCCAGCAACACGATGTTGTTACTGCCCCACCCATACACGAGAAGCTGGTTGTCCCCAACAGGTGCCATACCACATGGTGTAGTCAGTGCCGATTGTTGGATGGTCTGGATGACCTGTAGGGAGGGGCTAAGCATGGTGATGACGTCGGTTTCGATGTCTGAAACATATATGGTGGGTGTCTTGCTCTCCCTGGTCACTGTCACAAATGTAGGACGCTGAAACAAAGATTTTCCATTGTTCTTGTCCACAATCGCCTTATAATTTCCCTCCATATCCATCAACACAACCTTACCTGGGGAGTTAAAAGATACTATCAAGTTGTCATCACAGAAATCTATTCCATCACATAATACGCCTACTTCAACATAGTCCTGTAGTGAGATTGTTCCTTTCGTTGACAGGAACTGTATCCTCGCAATTGTAGTCAGAGTGACGGCTGCCCTGTCACCGGGCAGGAGACACAAGTCCCATGGTCTACCTGACAGAGCAACTTCGGACAACACCATGTTGGTCTTGGTGTCAGCCAGTTTCACTGATTGGTTGTTGTAATCAGCTAGAAGGATCCTGTTCCCGGACAAGCAGGCCACACTTGTCAGATAGCAGTTACGGGTATCATCTGATGTCTTCATTGGAATGTCATGCTGTCTGCTGAACTGGGACTGGCTTAGGTCTACACTACTCTTGAAGTTGACTGAAAGGAAACATGCTAATTAACAACAAAAATCAAATAATGTTTTGTTTCTCACTATATGTAACATTTGCTACAACTACTACTACTACTACTACTACTACTACTATTACTACTATTATTACTACTACTACTACTTCTACTACTATGACTACTACTACTACTACTACTACTACTACTACTACTACTACTACTACTACTACTACTACTACTACTACTACTACTACTAATAATAATAACAATAACAATAATAATTAAAGGATATTTGTTTATTGCAGTGTAAGATCGTATTTCATTTTACGAGTGTCATAGAACAAACTATTTTCTTGAGTAGCGAATCTTACACTGAAATAAACAAATTTTCTTTTTCTTTTATGCTTATTTTCGGAGTTATATAAGTATTTGATTTTTTTTATAATTACCCCCTTTTTCGAAAAGAGTGTTATTAACGCCGCTACCCATGGGACGCCCCTAACGCCAAATTATAGCTGATGACGTAGGTGTCAATTTTCTATTTCCGGTTTGTTGAGAAAAAGTTATCTGATATTCTTTTTTTAAATTTTATTATTCGCTTTAGTTTTAGTGCAAAGGCTTTATGAACATTAATCAATGAAGTTTTAGAAGTGCATCTAATTTCCAAAAAATGCAATGTAGAAACACCATTTAACCAACTAAATTGACGCGCGTTAGATGCTCTGCCATTCTTTGTAGCCTTATATTCATAATGAGGCACTAATCAAGTTTGTTTCTTAGGCACAGCTACAATCATTATGTTTCTAAATGACCATTTATTATTTTTTGAATTCTCAACAAAACATCCCGTTTAAAGGCAAAAAAGGAGCTGATTTCCTGATTTAAACAACTATATGTGTAGCTTAATTTGAGTTTTAACTTATTTCAATTTATTAGGCTTGCTTTCATGAATGTATTTTAATATAAGATGTATTTATAAGGCATCTTGTTTCTTGGCCTTAAAATGAATAATTTTGACATTTATAGATTTGATACTGACAGCATGCGAACACTATTAGCGTTAAGCAATGAAATTTTAATTTCCCGCCTTGTTAAAATCAATTTTGAAAAAATATAATAAACAAGTATAAGAACAAATAAGTAAAAAGACACACAGGGCATGTAACATTTGTTCTTATTAGCCCGATTTATTTCAAGATCAATGGTAATTAGTTTTTTTCCTAAAAACCGTCATCATCACTTGGCGTGGCCTTATTATTGTGGAAATTGTTTAGGTTCATTTAGCAGATTCAAGTCTAGCAGTACTTTTAGAAATATAAATGTTTAGTGACAAATATGTCACTGTGGTTATTAGGTGAAGAGTAAATCATTTTCGAAACAAACTAAATTTTCTGTATTAATTGAGGAAGTTAAATATTATTCACCTTTGTGTGATGGAGCTTGTGTAGGTTTGTGTTGTTGCTGCTTTGTCTCCTGTTGTTTTCGTTGTTCTTGTTGCTTGTTCTCCTGTTTTTTTGCTGCTGTCCTAACGTTAAAGTTGATTCTCCTTCTTTTAACCTACCTATCGCTGTTCCAGAAGCTAGCAACCGCTCCGTTGCGGGGTCCCTGTCGAACGTGTACCTGGAAACGTCCTTACTCATGCTGACCTCTTCCAGGGCTATCTGGAGATCTTCCAACTCTTTGATAGCTCGTTTTCCTACTATTAACAGCTGGTTGCTATTGGCTTCATGTGCGTGTAGATCCGACTGTAGTTTCTCAGTGGCTGATTTTATGTTTGTGTATTTTGTTTTTAGTTCATTCAGGAGTGTCTTGGCTGTCCGCTTCGTCTGATCAATTTCTGCCAAGAGTTCATTTTCCCTTTTATCCAGGTACTGGTTAACTTTATTCCGGAATTTCCGAAACTCATTGATATTGGTGAGACTTTCTTCATCAACTGAATTTATGCGCACCTGTATGTACAATATATAGTTTTCAATGTCTCTGACCATCTGGCCAAGTCCTGTTTTCAGACTGATGTATTCTTCACCTTCCTGGTATCGTTTTGCCACTTGCGGAATCTTCTCTACTTTACAAGAGCGATGGTCTTCATCCTCAATTACACAGTCTCCACACAAAAGTGAATCGTGACGCGGACAGTAGTATTTTATAAACTCCTTTGAATGGTGTTGACATGTTTCTGAAAACTTCTCATCTTCACTCTCTGCGCGGAATGAGGAAGGCATACTGGTCTTGTCCTGGAGGGCGTGACTTTTGGCTATTTTCATGTTCCTGTGAACACGGGCACAGTTAGAACACAGGAACTCCTTGCAGACGGGACAGAATGCATCGGGGAGGATTTTCTTGCCATCCTCCGCGCATGGCTGACAGTACATGAGGTCAGGCGCCGACCCCGATGCCATGGGTGCCTTTCGACCTGGAACTGCATTCATCCTTCTGAGTGCCTTTAATAGTTTAAGAAAAAAGAGACCTTCACCAAAAGACGAAAAATCACTTAACTGTAACTATTCTATAACATTTATAATTGTCCCTCCTCAAGTTTAAAAACTCAACTGATTTACCAGTTAAATGATTTGTTTGATAGGTATATTGCTACCCGAAGTGGGTTATCGATAAGATTTAGTGGAAATTTAAAGAAGTCCTTTTAAAAATATTTCGATGAAAATTGACTTTGGAATTATCATTTACTAATGTATGTTTATTTCATTATTTGTAACATGATTAAGTTACAGCCCGTATAAGAATAATTTCAGCTATTGACATTAAAGCTGCACTCTCACAGATCGAAAGTTTTGACAACTTTTTTATTGTTTGTCTTGGAACGAGCCAATTTATGCGAACATGCATATAAATCAGTCAACCAAGACTGCTGACAAAATTACACCGCATATTTTTTGTATTTAATTTTAAAAAATAATGTTTAATGCATTTTCTTAAACCGTTAGTTACGCTTTTACCCATAAAACTTTAATTTTCGAACGGAAATTTGAACATCTGGGAGCTGATTTTTTGTCAGCAGTCTATCATCAATTTTTGCAGATATTTAAGCAAAATTGTCTTATTCCAAGACAAAAAAAAAAAGTTGTCGAAAAGGTAAATTTGTGAGAGTGCAGTTTTAAAGCGTTATCATGGCCGTTGTACATTAATACTGTATTCTTTACACTTTTCCTACGGTTGAGGAAAACTTTCCGGTCCAATCCCATAAATCAATATGTGACCAAAATCAAGAACGTTTTTTATAGACTGACGATTCACTTAAGGATACAGGTGTATAGTTACAGAAGATTCGGGGACGTCCATGAAGGTTGTGGCAGAATTGGACGACCAATACATCATTTTACGAATTAATCAAAGTCACTGTTTAAGCGATTTGTGAATCTAGTTTTGGTTAGTCTTTTGGGTGTAGGGTACGGTAGACCATATACTGCCCGCACATTGATATAATTACGAAGTGTCTATACTTTTGGTATTAAATGCAAAAGTTTTAAGCAAATGCATTTTAGTTTGAAAAGAAATATGTAAGAAGTGTCCATTTCGGATCATTTCCAACAATAAAATTTGAGTAAAAGTCATTCAATAAATAGTTGGAGAATATACAGTATATATACTTACACAATATGAAGAAATATATACTTATTGACCAATACCCGTTTTTGTCACATAAAGCACGTTGTTGATTCTACCGATTTATTTTTGATTGCCATACAGAACCCCAGTAGTGAATAGACATGCATTTTAAAAACGAAACTTCCAACTTCCTGATTATAACATCCTGGTTTTGATGCAAGTGAACTAACCGTTGGAGTTATATTCTCCGTTTACAATACTTCCCTTTTATAAATTCATCATTTGCCATACACACAGGATGACAACGCCTGTACAGCTGGTGAACGGATAGAATAAAAACACCATAATAGTTTGTGGAACGAGGGCAACGTTTGTTCAGCTGGTGAATGGATAAGGTCAACGCCGTTACAGCTTTGGGATAGAGGAATTCAACGCCTGTATATTTGTTGGACAGACGGGGGAGGCAATACCTGTACAGCTGGTTGATTAAGTTGTGAGGGGGGAGGGGGTTCTGCACATTTGGAGAATGGAGGCGGTTGCAACGCCGCACAGTCGGTGATTGGAAGGATAGATGGCAACACCTGTACAGCTGGTGAACGGATAGGATGAAAACACCATAATAGTTTGTGGAACGAGGGCAACGTTTGTTCAGCTGGTGAATGGATAAGGTCAACGCCGTTACAGCTTTGGGATAGAAGAATGCAACGCCTGTATATTTGTTGGACAGACGGGGGAGGCAATACCTGTACAGCTGGTTGATTAAGTTGTGAGGGGGAGGGGGTTCTGCACAGTTGGAGAATGGAGGCGGTTGCAACGCCGCACAATTGGTGATTGGAAGGATCGATGGCAACACCTGTACGGCTAGTGGAAGTAGGAGCAGTGCCTGTAAAACTGGTGAATTGATGGGGACAACGTCTGCATGCACTGTTGGTTGTTGGAGAGGGCAACGTTTGCACAGCTGGTTGATGGAGGGGGCAACGCCTGCACAGTTGGTTGATGGAGGGGGCAACACCTGCACAGTTGGTTGATGGAGAAGGCAACGCCTGCACAGTTGGTTGATGGAGGGGGCCACGTTTGCACAGCTGGTTGATGGAGAGGGCAACGTTTACACAGTTGGTTGATGGAGAGGGCAACGCTTGCACAGATGGTTGATGAAGGGGACAACGCCTGTACAGTTGGTTGATGGAGGGTGCAAGGTTTGCACTGTTGGTTGATGGATCGGGCTACGTCTGTACAGTTGGAAGATGGAGGGGGCAACGTTTGCACAGTAGGTTGATGGAGGGAGCAACGTTTACACAGTTGGTTGATGAGGGGCAACGTCTGCACAGTTTGTTGATGGAGTGGGCAACGCCTGCACAGTTGGTTGATGGAGGGGGCAACGTCTGCACAGTTGAAAGATGGAGAGGGTAACGCCTGTACAAGTGGTAAATTGATGGGGACAACGTCTGCACAGTTGGTGGATTGATGGGGGCAACGTCTGCACAGTTGGTGGATTGAGAGAACAACGCCTATACAGCTGATGGATTAATAGGGAGGGTGCAACGCCTGCATGTTTGTTCAATGCAGGTGTAGGGCAACGCCACAACAGCTCGTTTATTGAGGGGAGGGGGAGGGGCAATGCATGTACAATAAGTAGATTGAGGGGGAAGCATTCCTGTTCAGTTGGCTGATGGAGCAAGGGAGGAAGAGACACGTTTAAATGAGTGCAAAATACATAGAAATGTGCAATTGATAAACAAGTATCCCGGAAGGCCAATTATTTTGGCTAGTGAAACAGAAAATCTTTATTTAACATTAAATATACAGTATTCTTAAAAGTTATATGAAGCAACACGTATTTTGTTAAAGCCCGTCATTTCTTTCGACAGACTCGGTTTATTGTAGGACTTATTCTACTGATTGATCTTTCTTCCTGCTAAACAAAAGATAAAAAGTAGTCCCGTCACATGAATGGACATTGTTTTGAAAAAGGAAACTAGAAACAGACTGTTCGTGATCAAACGGTGATTAACGTGTAAGCTGAAAAATGATTTCGTTGTGCCTTACTTCCCTTGTATGATAACTTTTTTCCATAATGTTGATACATGGATACTCCTTATTTACATTATATGTACTGATAGCAATTAACTCAGTTAAACGCTCTTGTACATCAGTTCATAAAAGCAGGTTTATAATGCAAATGTGCCTGTTATTCTCACTAATGGTAGTTTATTGACGTGACCATCTTTACTCTTCAAGCCCCTCTCCTTCAGCGCCAGCCCCCCCCCTCCCCCATCTGCCTCAATGGTCACAAAACATACAATGAATATTAATTGTAAAAGATAATTTTATAATAGAAACAGTTGTTTGTGATCGGGGTGGTCATAGCAACACACGCTCCGTTAGTGAAGTGGGCTTGTGTCATTTCAACCCCTAACGAATTGTTGGGGAAAGGTGTCGTAACAACACCTGTACAGCTAATGGTGGAGGGTGGGGTCACATCAACGCCTGACCAGTTGGTGGGGATGTACGGGGGATATGATACATAACACTTCCTATTCAGTACAGTTGTTTGAACATATGTTCCATAACAATGCGTCTTTGTGGTGATTGTTTTTTTTTACTGAGCAGACACATAACGGGGAAGATAATACTAGTATACATGCAATATGTACAAATTATAAATAGTTAACCTGGAACTCCCACTATTCTGGGTAGTGAAACACATGATACGTATTAAAACTAGGTATACAGTATACTTACAAGTAATAAGTAGCAACCCGTTTTTTGTTTCACTTCCGTTATTACTTTAGATAGATTTGGTTTGGTGTACCGTTTACCGAGAGATTTTCCTTCCTGCCAAAGTAAACGTCTTGAAATAGAAAGTAGACCCGTCACATAAATGGACATGCTAAGAAAACTAAACTATAGACTACCTGTTCATGATGAAGGGGTCTTACCGTGTAAGCGAAGTAATGTTTTCGTTTTGCCTTTACTTTCCTTGGATGATAACTTTTGTTCCATAATGCTGATACATGGATATTCCTAATATACAATTAATGTACTGATAGTAATTAACTTAGTTAAACGCTCTAGTACATCAGTTCATAAAAGCAGGTTCTCAATACAATTGTGCGTGTTATTCTTACTAACGGTAGTTTATTGACGTGACCATCTTTACTGTCAAAGCCCCTCTTCACCAGCGTCTGCCCCACATCTACCTCAATGGTCACAAAATATACAATAAATATTAAATGTGAAAACTAATTTTATAATAGAAATAGCTGTTTGTGATGGGGGGTGGTCATTGCAACACACGCTTCGTTAGTGAAAGGTGTTTGTGTTATTTCAACCCCTAACGAATTGTTGGGGATGGGTGTTATAACAACACCTGTACATTTGATGGTGGAAGGTGGGGTCACATCAACGCCTGAACAGTTGGTGGGGATGTACGGGGAATATGATGCATAACACTACCTATTCAGTACTGATGTTTGAACGTATGTTCCATATCAATGCGTCTTTGTGGTGATTTTTTACTGAGCAGACACGTTAAAGGGAAGATAATACTAGTATACATGCAATATGTACACATTATAACTAGTAAACTTTAAAAGGCCCACTATTCTGGGTAGTGAAACACACAATACGTATTGAAATTAAGTATACAGTATACTCACAAGTAATACGTAGCAAACGGTTTATTGTTTCACGTCCGTTATTTCTTTAGACAGATCCGGATTGGTGTAGAAATGCCGAGATATCTTCCTTCCTGCAAGACAAAACGTTTTGAAATAGAAAGTCGACCCGTCACATGAAAACGAAACTAGAATCTTCCTGTTATTGATGAAGGGAGCTTACCGTGTAAGCCAAGTAATGTTTATGTTTTGCCTTACTGCCCTTGTATGATAACTATTGTTTCACAGTATTAATACAGGGATATTAATGTATACAATATATGTATCGTTAGCATAGTATCGATTAACTTACTAAACGCACTTGTAAATCAGTTCAGCTAAGCAGGTTGTCATGTCAATTGTGCATATCTTATCCACAGGGGACAGTGTTGATTGAGCTGACCATTATGATGACGACGCCCCTGTCCACCCACGCTCACCCTCCACCCACAGAAAGGTCACACAAACACACAACTAATATTAAATGTGAATGAGTATTTTATAATACGCAAATTCGAAATCGTGCTTGGTGACCAAGTATCGTAATGTACATATATAATATATAATAAATGGTAAACTGTTGTATAGATAGTTTAAAAAGAAACCGTTGATTTAATCAGTGGTTTAGGGATCACTATTCAATATATATATATATATATATATATATATATATATATATATATATATATATATATATATATATATATATATATATATATATATCTATACAGCAGTTTATCATTTATTTTGATTAATAAAATATTAAAACATAAAATTATTTGTCTCTTTTATTCTGTTTAAGTTAAAGTAAGTTATCTATCAACGTTAATGATATCTTGTAGAAGCGATTATTTACTAAAATTGCTTAAAATATCCATAACGTTTAGCAGAATAATGTTTAATCAATCTTAA
Organism: Mya arenaria; assembly: GCF_026914265.1. NCBI lineage: Eukaryota > Metazoa > Mollusca > Bivalvia > Myida > Myidae > Mya > Mya arenaria. The sequence continues at coordinate 54,902,686 of NC_069135.1, forward strand.
ATTTGGCTTAAACGACATACTAACAAGTTCGAACAGATCAGTTGGACTTTAGACGCTATATAAACGGAAGCGTATTAAAGTGACAATGCATATCATTCAGCAAAACTCTGTTGAAGGGTTTCTCTGTAAAGAGCAGCATAAGTAAGGCTGGTGAAAAAATAGCATATTGTATTTAAGTTTTTTGAATATCCTATTTTGTTAATGTATTTTGTTGTTTCGCATGCAGCTGATTATCTAAATCTTCGCCGAACATAGTCCTTGTAGATTTTTTAGGTAACAAGTATTATTACGAGTCACATTGTGATTTGTTCGCTCAATTGTTACTTTCTCTCAATATATCCACACGGAACAAAATTTGTTTTATTAGCCCTAAAGGTGGCGTCCGACAGGCACAGCGAACTGTTATTTGGATAACATGGAGCTGCTAACCCCTGTCTTTGGCGCCGGGACGAATAATCGACATTACATGATTCAAGATTGAAACATGTTTAATATGTAACGTAGTACTTTATTGTCACATAACGAATTTACATTAGTAACATCGTGACATGACATAACTTTCGAAATAAATTCATAAAATCACATGAATAAGTGAACGAGCAAAATACACATAAGTAGGTAGTAAAATATTATTGCTATGAACTTACACATACATTACTGCGAGATTACACGTGTTGTTACATCAAACGATGTAGAATTATTCCAATATGCCTGAAAAGTTTGTTATCATTATGTGTATTTGACTGCTTGTTCCGAAGATTATGCTTGGTAATGTTAAGTCTACATTCATTGTAATGTTTTATTTAGAATTGCGATAGTACATTACACTTTGATTTTATTTTTGGGCCATTCCAAGAACGATGTCCATGTGTTACAATATGAGTGAGACACAAATTTCTTTTTTAGTTATTTTGCATCTGTTTGCATTTAATCACTTCTTATGTTTGTTTTCTTAGAAATGCAATAGTTATTTAATTATTATATTTGTTCCCAATACCGTTTTCCTATCCATTTGTGTTGTATTGTTGATGCAAGTACCTGCTCAAGAGATAGTCTTTAAGCGCTGTGAAAATTAATCGACATATTGCTTCTCTGTTATTTATTTAATGTTGATTATGAATCGTTATCAGATGTTTTATGGATAAATAATTCAGAAAGACGTATCGATTGATTTGATAGATTGATCGATGTTTCAAACCCATGCCATCTTTTTGACCTGAAATCAATTTGCCAAATGAATTTAATTTGTAATTCAAACTAGATATTGTTAAAGCTATCTATGAAACTTAATTCTGCTATCTGGTAACCCCATAACATTTTGGTATCATTTAAAGAGTTTTTGCATTTTTTCAAATCAAAGTATGTGTGTTTGGTACATTTCATTCTATGTAATTAAAACATTGTGTATTTTCTTCTGCAAATAAACCCCTTTAATATGATACAAAAGTAATAAAGAGTTACCTAGCATTCACATAATCATTTATCGGATACATTAGGTAAAGAGCCGACTTTAAAAGTGCCGCTGACGACGTCAGGCAACAGTCTGTCATCTTTCACAGACGACATCAAACAGTTTTTTTTTCAATTCGTTTTAATACCACAATACAGAAGTTGTTACAGACAGTATAACAATGTTAGTATAATTATTCAAGCAATAAACGAGAACATCACTCAAATGTCTGTATATCTTTTCAATTAATATATGAGGAAACAACTCACATTGGTAAATGTGTATACATCAATCTGTATATGAGGGGACAACTAACACACTTTATTTGTATTTAATCAATATATTCGGAAACAAGTCACACAATTGTCATTATTTGTATAGCAATACGTATATGAGGAGACAACTCTCACGCTGGTCAAATTATGGAAATTTAATCAATAAATGTGGAGACAATTCACCCACTAAGTATATCAAAACAATATATGAGGAAACAGCTTACATATTAGTCAATACTTGTATATCAGTAAGTATATGAGGAGACAACTTACAAACTTAATTAGTACATCAATCAAAATATGAGGTAATGACTCACACACTGGTCAATGTTTTTATATCAGTTAATGTATGAGGAAACATCTTACAAGCTAGTCAATGTTTACATATCATTCAATATATAACAAAGCAACAAACATTGTGTTTGTTTTTCAATCAATTGATGCGGAAACACGCTGGCCAATGTCCGAGCATTTTTTAAATCAATATATGAGGAAACAACTCGCACACTCTGAAATATCTTCATTTAGAGCTGTAAAACAATCAACAAGATTCTATCAGTAATAATAGTCTGCAAAGTATGTCCTGCATGTTTGTTATTATCATTTGTTATATAATTAACATAGTCCAACTGAACATCAAGCACAAGGTTAAAATCTTAACAAACAATATAAAAATCATTTTCAAACTTATGAACTATTTTGAAAATCTCTGTATAACAGCTAGGCCTCTCTGAATTTGGGTCATATAATGCATACACTGTAAATATAGAGAAACACCTCGAGAATTTGATGTACCAAAACTAAAATAACATTTCTATTTCATAGTGACATAATTATCTGCTTTTCAATTTTGGGTTAAAATGACAATATTGTTAGTAATATGTATGTGCAATTCGGGCTTTTTAAAATAAACATATCATGCCTATGATTGTCTCACGCAGTCCTTGACAGGGGTAAGACTTTTAATTCTTATATACTAATATTGGATTAGGATTAGTCATTATAACAAACAGGATGTTAACCGTAACTGACTGCATTGTTATACTATTTAATCCAAGTACACATGTGAATACTAGGTAACGACAAAAGAATATACATGATTTAACAGTACATGAACAATGACATAAAAATAATTAATAAAACACATGTAAAAACACAGCACAAAGAACGCTATTTTTATCAAATCACAATCAAAATTGTAATTTATCTTCTTGTTGTTGTTTTTGCTCCGTTTTGAGTTTCTTTTCAAAGAAACAACCTGCACAGTATTTAAAAAGCTTGCTTTGTCTGTTTGCTCGAGATTTGGGTTTTTACCACAACCTGGTGGCCCTCCAGCCTCACACCATGGTACCCCGACATGTCAATCATCTTGGTTGTCAATAACGACTCTGTCTTCTTACCCTCCTTTCCAATGTCCATGATTTTTAAGTTGTACTAAAGGAAATACTGTTTAATGTCATTAACTTTCTTGCTAACTTCCCGACTGGTGCGTCCATTGTCGTTCACATTTTCCTTAAACCTTTTTATTTTCACTTTGTAAAACTGTTTAAAACAGGTCAAGTTTTTTTCTAAAAGCCTATCAAGCTTATCCTGCATATAATTTGTTTTTCACAGTAACCAGTCTCTAAATGGCTTTACCAATCCTTTTCTTTATATCCGCATAAATAACCTTCCAGCTTTTCTCCGGTTCGTCCTGCATGTATTTGGCTTTCAAACTAAGCAGTCTCTAAATGTCTTTTTCAATCCTTGTCTTAATTTCCGCATCAATAATCTCCTTCATATTGCTTATCCTATCCTAAATCTTTTGTTTTAGATGTCTTCAAAATATTTGTGATTATACTGGTCATTAGATATACAATTTCATTATTCGTAAACATAAGCTAGTGACTATCCCTTAATAATGGTAAATTAGCATTTGTGTAGCCAAATTATCTTCGCCATCGGTGATATCTTCGGAATTTGTACTTTTTGCGGCTGGCTTTTCATCACCTTTTGAAGTAAGTTTGGCCGAGGGCTGATACTTCGAACTAGTACTTTTATCCTTCTGATATTTGGAACACATGCGTATATAATTTATCGTCCTGATAACAATAACTATAATTTGCGTCATTAAAACATCCTATTAATAGACAAAATCCAATACTCAGGTTATTTCCGGAAAAAGACAAATTTCTTCCATCCTTCACTTCTTCAAAAGTTTTTTTTTAACAAATGAATTAATCATCATGTACCACTTAAGTAAACGAACATCCTGATACTAAAACATATTATTATTTCCACACTAGTTGGTTGTACATTTGTGAAAAAAAAAACGCGGATACTATCCTAAGCAAATAGTTTAACATAAAAGCCACAGAGGCCTTATCATTGATGATAATGTTTTCGCTTTATTTAGAAGATTTTAGTTTAGCAAACAATGATTTTTGCTTCTTCTCTTTTTGTTGTTGATACTGCCCTAACGCCGAGGTTGATTCACCAAGTTTGAACATAAATATAGCTGTTTTAGAAACTAACAACTGCTCTGTGGCGGGGTCCCTTTGAAAGGTTTATCGGGGAATCTCTCTCCTGCCGACCTCTTCGAGGGTTGTTTGCAGGCCTGTCAGGTCTTTCACTGCTCGCTTTCCTACTATTAACAATTGGTTGTTGTTGGCTTCCTGTGCTTGCAGCTCCAACTTAAGTTTCTTAGTGGCTGATTTGACTTTTTCGCAGCTTGATTTCAGTTCATTTATCATTCTCATTGTTTCCCTTTTCCTTTGTTCAATTTCTACCAATAACTCCTTTTCCATTTGATCAAGATACTGGTTGATTTCATTTCTGAATTTTCGAAGCTCGTTGATATTGTTGAGGCTTTCTTCGTCAACTGATTTCATGCTCACCTGTACAAACGATAAATATATTGCAATATCACTGACCATCTGAACAAGTCCTGCCTTCAGGTTTTTGTATTCTGCGCCCTCCTTGTATAATTTTGCCACCTGGGAAATTCTTTCAATTTTGCATGAGCGATGTTCTTTATCAACCAAACAGTCTCCACACAGAAAAGCATCATGATGAGGACGGAAGTATTTGATAAGTTCTTTAGCATGGAGCTGACATTTTTCTATACACTTCTAATCATTCACGTTCTCTGTGCTGAATGAAGAGGGCATACTGCTTTTGTCCTACATGGCATGGCTTTTCGTGATTTTCTGATTCTTGTGTACACGGGCACAGTTGGAACATAGGAATGAGTTTCTTGCCACCTTCGACACATGGATGGCAATAAGTGGTGTCAATTGCCGATCCAGTTGGCTTGGGTGCCTTTCGTCCAGGAACTGCATCCATCCTTCTTGGAGCCTTTCATATTTTAAGCAACAAAATAGCTAAACTTTGAAACGCATAACCTTTATTAAGGAAACTTTGTCATTAGTTGTTTTCATTTCAAAAGTGTCATTAATGTGTTGCAGTATACAAGAGCACCACGAGAAAGTGTAAATATAACATGGATGAAACGATGATATCCTGGACTTAATATGCAAACATGTTATTATTATGTACATTACGGACAACTATGCCATTGGTATCCTCCTAAAGTTAAGTGACGAGAGCCATGAAAAATATGGAACATTTGTGCAACGGAAACTACTCAAAGGCTCGGTCGTTTACAATTTTCCTGAAGTAAAACACGATAGTCAGTATATTTTGGGTCAGTTGGTCAGAAAATGGCTAACAGTGTTCACAAAACTTATATCGTTAAGTGAACAATTATATAGTCTCATTATTGAATAATTTCAGTTTTGTTCTCTTGATATTGTTTTACCAAAAACAAGTTTAGTTTCTTTTGCACTGATTGTTAATTCTTTTTTCCTTAAAATGTTTTTCAAGATTTACGAGATATTATGATTTTATCAGTTAAAAGTGAGGGTATATTAAACTTTGCTAAGATGTTAACACTAAAAGTTATTAATACATATTCAGTTAGTCATTCCTTATTATGAATTGCAGTATTTGATTAAATGATGATTGTATGTTATTTTCCTCAATATCAGTTAAAGCAGTGTGTTGAACATTGTGTCATGTAACTTCACTGATATAGTTTGCCTTTGTCAGAAGATTTTAGTTATAAAGTTCGTACACAATCAAACTAAACTGTAGGTAGGACATAAAAGGGAGGAGCCAGGTTGCTCTTGACCAATTCTTTTACGGCCAGTAGATCGAATGTCACGGATAATCATTATGTATGTCAAATGTCAAGGTCACAATGATTATGTTTGTGACAATTTGTTCGCAATATTACTACCAATGGCTCTTGATGACCCTTTTTTATTTTAGGTTGAGCAGGTTATATATTGAGGTCATGTTCCTTATTAGTAAACGTTTAAAAGACGTTATAAACGTTTATATATAGTAATAAAACATCGATATTGAAATTAAGTAGTAAATTTGATTAACTCATCTTAAACGATTGTGAAAAAAGATATATATATCATGCTAAGTCACTTTCGTTGACACGATATAATACAAGACTGTGGTTTTGTTTTGTTGGGAAAACCTGAGTGCCCAGACTTAACCCACTTATCTGACTTGGTTACAACCGACAAAACTCGCATACGCCAAGGCCGGAAATCGATCTCGAGACGCATTGGTTGAAAGCGAGCTTGCTCAACACAGCTTTAAACAGCTTTAACCAGTACGATACATGAATTGTCTATGTATAACAGTAAAACCGGCAAAATTTCGATATCTGGTGTCTTGAAGCGTCATGCCTATTGTTTGATTTGCTGTTTGTTTGGCTTAGATCCGTTGCCTTCAACCAGGATCACGAATATATTTCATGTTATGAGTATTATAATAAAAAAATGTCTGTTTAATGTTTGTTTGGCCTCAATCCGTGTGCTTTTAATCAGGATTTTGACTACGTTGTATGTTCCTTAGCTTGTCTCATTAAACTCGATGGAATCAGGAATCAGATTTATTTTATGCTTGAGAACAATGGTGCTCCAATGTTTATCTGCAGTTCAAATACTCAACGTCACATGAAACCATCGATACTGGACCTCATGGGGGTGGCGGCAAAGGTCAAACAACTGTGTACACGTACCTAGACTTCTTTAGGTTTATTTTATATATAAGTTCGATCTATAATGATCATTGAGGTTTACGTACCATTTTACGTTCTACTTAAATTGAACAAAGCACATGTCTTTTCATAACATATTTTAACCATAGGATACAGTATTTGCTCTTACCTGACGTAAATTTAAATATTTCGATTAAAAAGGGGTTATTTCAACAAAACCTTACGTTAAACCTTATTTTCTTTAAAATTAAATCAAGTTCGGAGGTATTAACTGGAACGGTCTATTTACTAAACAGTTTGTCGATGCTTCATCGATAGCACTATCAGGTTTCGTTCTAAAATAATATTGGTTGTTTCAAACATCGTATGGTTCAAATTTCATGTCCTTATTGAAAGCTTTACCTGCACAAGGTAATACTTCTGAAGGTATATTACTTTATAAAAAGAGTGCTTTATAAATGAGGTATAATTATAGAAAAATAATGATACTGCAGTCTTTATTTGAGTCATTGTATCCGCAAAAGTGCGAACAGGCCTTTGGTTACGTACACAGATAAGCAGCAACAGACACAGACGTTTACGTGATTGTTCGTAAAAGTGAGTACGGTTCTGTAAATGAAATGCTAAGTAAGGTGGGGGCTGTTAACTTCTAAAATGTTTCATTCTTTTGTATTCCATTCAGATTCATTTCCGATATTGACATAGAAAGTTCACTTAGGCAATTATTGGGGATGGGGCGCCGGGTTCCCTTTCCCCTTCCCCTTCCTCTAGTGGAAGATATTTGTTTTTCAAATTGAATGCAATCAAAATGCATCACCTCATATGACAAACAACTTGAATTCTTTGAGCGCAAAGGTTTCGAACATTTATTAAATTGTTTTTCATTAAAATGTTATCAAAATTGTCGAAAAGGATCTCATCTCGTAGGGCAAATACATTTTGTTTTATCAACACATAGGCTTTGCGCATGAAACTAAAGTTCCAGTTAGGATATTTACCATTTAAAAATACAGCCGCCATTTTGAACGATTTAATTGAAACAAAGTAAATCATTTAAACACTGTCTATCTTGCGAATAAATGAGCAGTATACTTACAAACGCTATAAGGCAATAAGTTTATTTCCAATGTTCTTTTATCCACAAATATAATTTCAGTGTTAAATATTCTTCAAAATGAAATTTGTTCCGCCAAACAAACCTTTATTTATACAATAAACTGAGACTAGACAAGCATGGACATTTTTTTTTGGAAACAAATCTAGCTTTATAAGATATGATGGAATGGAACGTATCGTTCAAGCTAACTTATCTTCTAGTTCTGCTTTACCTCCCTGTAAGAATTATTTATTTTAAACTTTCGAAAGAGTACATCGGAAGTGAAAAAAATCAGTTTAAACTAATAAACATGTGTATATACACTAGATTTAAGTGAGTGTTTGCAAATTTACTTAGCAAACCATCTATAAAGCAAATTTACATTATAAGTCCATACGTTATATGCCCAGGGGCGGCAGTTTTTAGTGACCATGCCACATCCATCCCCAACATCCGAAAACATGCAATGAATTATAAATAAGTAAAACATCTTAAAAAAACACACAATTGATGACAGAATCGAATCTATGACAAATGTTCATATATGATTACATACAAGAAAATAAACAGTAAATAATGATCTATATGACCAATAAGATCTCAACGAATGTTTTATTTTTTTTTTTTTTTTTTTTTTTAAATTGGCGTAATAGATAAGCATTTGTATTATTTTGTATTGGCAAAAATCATCGCTGAATATAATATGTGAGATAAAACTAAGTAAAATAACTTGTTTAGTTTTCAAGTTGTTGTCAATTTATGGCTAGTGGCTATGGATTTAACTGAAAACAAAGTACTTCAGTGAACAAGAATTGCCAATGTTGACAATGTATCCTATTTTATTTTAATTTTCATCTTAACATTACAAAGAAGAACTTTTACTGACCAACTCTAAAACTTGTTAATACATTTGCTAAGCACATAGCTGCCATCTCCTTGTCAAACATTTATATATACATTCTAATTTGTCATTTCATTGAATTATGATTACTTGAAATGTTTTACATTTCGAGCACGTACTAAAACCTGTTAGCGGCGAGAACAACACGCGTTAAAGAATTCAAGTTCAAAAGTCAAACATTCGCATTACGTAACATTAACATGCATATGCATTTTGTAAAAATTTTGAGTAATCACATGACATGATAATATTTCTCAACAATCGGTTAAATGCAATAGAAAATATATTTTATGATGGCGCACATTTATAAGTATTTAAACTTAGCTCTTGTGATATAAGAATCAGCTTAAAATTAATGGACATATTGAGCATACGTTAAACATTTGTTTCAGGAGCATAATTGCGCAGTAACGACGAATTCATGTACTACAATTATGATATTTCACCATGTTCTTTAAAATCTGTCTCAGCTGACACCCTCTTGTTGGTTTTGTGTCTTTCACCTTCATTGATACGTTATGATAATCAGCCAGTATAATCCTTTCCCGGACCATACTGACTGGTCGGTCAGGCAGCCGTCAGTGTCTTCACTGGAATGTCTGGCCTCTGAAAGTAAGCAACATCGTTAATAACAAGCATCAAACATGAAAGTTGTTTATTTACATTATGTACAATAAATATGAAATCAATATCCATAATGATTACTTCTACTACTACTTCTACTTATGCTGCTGCTGCTTCAACTGGTGCTGATAATGCAGCTGCTGCTGCTGCTGCTGTTGTTGATACTGATGATGCTTCTGCTGCTGCTGCTTCTGCCGCCGCTGATGATGATGATGTTGTTGATGATGATGATGATGATGATGATGATGATGATGATGATGATGATGATGATGATGATGACGACGACGACGACGACGACGATGATGATGATGATGATGTTGATGATGATGATGATGATGATGATGATGATGATGATGATGATGATGATGATGATGATGATGATATAGTTTGCAAATGCTAAAACATGGTTTGAAACAAAAGTCGCTTTGTCCATCAAACCTAAGAGATATTGTCCGAACACCTTTTTCTGCAAATGTTCAGAAAAAAATGGGCCATTATTCCGCATACCAAAAATGATTTAAATTCGTCTACCATTTCATGAGCTATCATCCGGACAAGACCACTCGACAAGCTTACTCCAGTATAACTTCTTCCATAAACTTTGATTGTTGGCGATTTATTAATAAAGATAAAGCTGAGGCACAAATTATTGCTGTAAAGTCCGTATTGTTCAAGTTGTCTTCAAGGTGTGATCTTGATATTTGAAAAAAGAGCATGATTGAAATGCGTGACACACTTACCCATGGTCCTATTCATTGAGTGGAAATTAAATTAATTCGCATATTAAATGGTAAAATTATCATAAATCTATATCTGAAACTACATAAAGCTTATCTTGACGAGGTAATTCGGAAACATCGCTGTTCAATAAATATGAATTAATTATAATTGTACCTGACCCCATCTGGCTCGTCAGCAATCACGTGAACCTGCAACGTGACCTTGTCATCACTACAATAGCATTGTTCTGGGTCAAGTAAATTCTGAAACCACAGGCGAACACAGCAATAAACAAACATCGAAATTGTAACAACAGTATAACGAGGGCGCGGTTTATGTATGGTCTTTAAAACTTGACTTGTTTTAAGGGTTGTGATTAAGACTAAATAATTATTTTTTAAGCAGTGTGATTATTAACGATGTTTTATGTTCTTAATTTAAGCACATTTTAGTAATGAATGTTATCATAATTAAAAGCAATTTCAAAGAAATCTTGTTTATTAATATGTCAAATTACATTCCATGGTATAAATTCCTCGTAGCCCCAGTCATCTTCGTCACTATTGAACAAATGCTGAATTTCTGCAAAGGTCAGTTTTTATTTTTAAAAAAATGCATATACCAGCTACATGCATAACATTTAGTATTGTATTAACAAAGAACAGTAATGATTCAATGACTGCGATTTACTGATACTACACTAAAAGGCAAACGAAATAGAGGATAATTGTTATGTTCAGTGTAAGATCGTTATATATTTCACCGAGTGAGCAAAAGAAGTTATGGTTTAAGAGTGGCGTAAACGGAAAACATAAAGTAAACCCGTATAGGCAATAGTATTATACATTGGAGTCAATTAATCACCTTTAAGTGTACACCTTTTTAAACCTAAACTAAGTTGATTACGGAGACAATAAGCTGTAAGACCATAGTAAAAACCAGAACTAGTGTCGAATAAACGGCCAGATTAGGAAAATATATTTAAGCTGCACCCGAATACCTCTGACAAAGTCGTCTCCATAGGGCTTTTGGTTCAGTAACTTCAGTTTTGCTGTGGCATAACAGAACCAGGATCTGTAAGATAAAACACATGTTTCACGTAACTGCATAACTAATTTCGTTACACTTCACTTTAACATTTGCATAATAACATTTACAGACATGTAAGCCTTTTACACCCAATTATATTGTCAAGATTTGTTCTGACTGCTGTTTTGTCTTTTTTAAGATTTGTTTTATCCTTGCATTTAAGTGTCTTTGATAGGTTAGTAGACTGAAACTCAAATGTACAAAAGTTTACTCATCATTTGATCTGACAGAATAATCTACTTAGTATTATACACCAGATATTGTAGTTACATGACAACTGTACTTTTCAGCTGCTAAATTATTCATACGTTGAATCCGACTCGGCATTGCATTGTAGGTAAAATCCTAAGCTCTTTATGTTATGTTTCTTTGCTACTCTGGACGTCCGCATCGCTTTAATTCTCCTGAATTGAATAAATAATCATATTTTCTGGTGTTTTTTTTATATAAAATGAATTAATTGCTTCGCAAAATCTAAATAATAATACTAGTATCACCTTTAAGTTAAGTGTAAGAGTATTTAATTTTAAAATATATATTATCCTCTCGCTCCCGCGCTTAAAGTAACGCACAGCAAACACATTCGGTTAAAGCCGTGTCTCTCAGTCCATGTCTGTATGTTGCATAGTTATAATTAATACATAATTATATTACTAACAAAGTAACATAACCGGCAGGTTTTTGAGGCCATTATGTGAGTTGTTGCCGTATTATGCGATTTCGGACTGCGTGTGGCGAGTGACCAAACGCACGTGCTTTACATAAACCGCCGCCATCTTGGTCTTTGTTAATTCGTTTAAAACGAAAACTCTTCATATTGTAGAGACATTAAAGAAAAGACAGTGTAAAATGCTGAATTAAAAAGCTTATAAAGGGAAAGACCGTGGACAAAAGACAGTTGGTCCGTTACGTCGATTTTTATGCCATATTAACAATCTAGAGACATCGAGCGCCAGACTATTTTGAACGATGACTTGTTTTGGAATGACTTATATCATATGTGATAACAAGATGTGTTTACTGGAGGTTTAAATCAGTTGATGTCTTGAATTAATTTAACATGGAATCAGTTTCCATCACATAACTGAAAGTTAATCAAATTTCTAAATCGGCATCCTCAGATAAAATCATGGTGAACATGACAGGTTTCGATTAAATCCGTTCTGACAAATAAGTGTTATAAAAACAAAGTCTTGATGTTTTGCTGTGTAATACGCTTAAAGGAACTGCTTCCTAGCTGGTGGGAACGGGACATTTGAAATTGAACTGTTCTCACTGATTTTGCATAGCTGGACGTCTGAATGTGAAGTTCCATTAACACCCTATCACCTTCAAGTTGCATAAATATGTGACAAAGACATATCAATATATCAAGTTTTATAAATCGATTTTTTTCTTTTTGAGTAATATCAAGACCTAGTTAAAATGCTATTCACTTTGTTTGATGCTATGATATTCATATGTTTTTCCCTATGAAACATACTTGCCTCCTTAAATGTCTTCTAATGGCCTTCTATCCACATACTAATGTTCTCGAATATAGCCTTAATGCTTTTTGAGTTGTGGATAACAAAAGAGCTCACTTTTTTGTTGAAATAGTAACCACATTTTATACATACCAGATGTATTCCAGATGTATTCCGATAGTAAATATATAATTCCCTCTAACAAAACCGGAAAGGTACAAAAAAAGTAAAAGCACTTGCAAGTTGTTTCATTGAAAAGGGAAATAATCACAGTTCTTTTAATTAAGGAAACAAATTATATATAAAGACATAACTTACCAGGGTAGGTTTCTGACCATAAATTTAGGACTACAAACAGATGTGTTGAGCTTGCTAATGTTTTCCACTGTGAAGCTGAATGTGGCCTCTCCTTTAGTGTTATCTGAAATTATTGTGTTGACGATCAGAATCAAATGTTTTGACCTATACTTTCCTTTATAAAATATGAGTTTGTTTTCCGGATTTCAGCAACAATAACATCTGTCATTACCAAAGTCACGGGAAAATTATGGCTCAAATTCGAAATACTGTCCCTACACTATAATTAAAAGTTCATTCATATTGATTATAAACGCCTTCTAATATTGATTATAAACGCCTTCAAATGGCACTTTAGAAATATGTTAACTTTGAAAGAATAACCATTCATAGGCAACAAATCATGGGTAAATTACGAAATATGGACTGAATATGCGGTCTTGACTTTCGAGATGAGAATACAAATTGTAAACCTTCCAATGAAGCTAAACGAAATCTGCGATTATGATATTATTATTATTATTATTTAAAACAATGTCTTAGACACAAAGAACTGATTCGAATTCGAACAATAACTTAGGTTAGATAGCAAAGGTTATGCATTACAAACAATTAAATTGCAAATAACGAAGCTATGATGTTGCCACAACATATTTAGATGGATTAAAAGATTGACCTAGTTTAACCTCCATCCTTAAGATGAGAGCTTAAATCTTACCTGCAGATTGATTACTAAATTATCAAATTATGCTTTGATATTTACAAAAAAACAAAACAATTCAATGAATGATACTGATTTTGTGCAGATTGTTCAAAGTAATGCCAAATATGCATGGCTAGATTTCGCGACGTCTAAGGGCTTTTAAAAAAACAAACAATTCTACTGCACCAATTACGGAACTGTTAAGTAAGTCAGTGGCTGTACACAAACCTTGTTGTGATGCAGCTTTTTCATTTTGTTCTTGTTCCTGCTTTTTCACCAGTTCTTGCTGCTCTAATGCTAAAGATGATTCTTTCTCCTCCAAACTTCCTATTGCTGTTTGACACGCTTTCAGCTGCTCAGTGGCGGGATCCCTGAAGAACGTGTACTGGGGAACTTTTCTCTTTCTGTCGACATCTTCAAGGGCTGTCTGGAGACCCGCCAGCTCTTTAAAAGCTCGCTTTCCTTCTATTAACAGCTGGTTTCTGTTTGCGCTCTGTGTTTGAAGCTTCGACTTTAAATTCTCGGCGGCTGATTTCATGTCTTGGCATTTTGATATTAGCGCATTTAACAGAGTTTTGGATTGCCGTTGTTTCTGCTCAATTTCTTCCAGTAACTCTTGTTCCCTCTTATCCAGATACTGATTTATTTCAATCTTGAATTTACGAAGCCCATTTATATTGGTGAGGCTTTCCTCTTCCACTGCTTTCATACTCGCCTGTATGTATGCTGAACAGTTTTCAACGTCATTTACCAGTTCGCCAAGGCCTGTCTCCAGACTATGGTATTCTGACCCCTCCTCGTATTGTTTTGCCACTTGAGAAATCTTCTCTACTTTACAAGAGCCATGTTCTTCATTACCAATTACACAGTCTCCACAAAGGAGGTCGTCATGATGGGGACAGTAGTATTTTATAAACTCTCTAACATGCAGCTGACATGTTTCTGTGAAAATCTCTTCCTCAATCTCTGCACGAAATGAGGATGGCATACTGCTCTTGTCCTGCAGGACGTGGTTCTTAGTCAGCTTCATGTTTTTGTGCACTCGAGCACAGGTGGAACAAAGGAACTCATTGCAGACGGGACAAAATGCCTCTGGAGGAAATTTCTTGCCATCTTCAAAACAAGGCTGGCAATAAGTAGTGTCAGAGGCTGATTCATTTGTGTTCGTAGCATTTCGGCCTGGAACCGCATCCATCTCATTGGAGAGACTTTAAATCATAATATTTTTTTTTAGCTACAATATTATTTTTTACGAGAGTAATAAGAACAAATTATTATATAATTAAATAATTAAGTTGATACCCTTCATATAGTTTTGCTTGTAGTGTTGTATTCAGTATTATTATACATTAGCTGTATACAGGAACATAGTAAGGCGATGGGGAAATTCACCACTATAATATTTCACTTTAATACTTAATTATTATTACACTTGCATAACCGTATCTGACAAAAATGTTAACTTTTATAGTATATTTTATCTTCCTTGACCCTTTTTTATCATTATCAGCTTTATTTCAATTTAATTTTGTTGTGTCATTTATATTTCCATAGGCCGAAAACTTTCCCGTCCGAAGACTCTAAATATATCATTACTTTGAGGGCCTTATAATTAAGTTCTCAAAAAACAATATCTTTGTAGAGTTTAGACTTTGATCAACGTTGTTTCATTTGGAATGCTGAAAAACAATACGTTAATTGACGCTTCGCATAGAATCATTGGCCTTTTATATCAGTTTTATATGCCCTGTCGGGAGAGCTCATTATAATTCACGTAAAGGTTTCAATTAACTTGACCTTTTTACCCCAAAATTAAGCTACTGATCAGACCCAGTGTGCATACCACACTATTGTACACAAAGACGTTGAAAACTTATTGATCGTCAACGGAGTGACGCTGACGACAGTGTCACAAAATTAATGACTACCCTTTAGAATTAGTAGCTCTCGAAATAAAGAACAATGAACCCCTCGTATAAAATGTTGACCCAACCTACGTCTGAAGATACGTGCGTTGTACATATGTAGCCGTAGCAGTTGCTGAAGCAGAAACAGAAACAGTAGCCTTAGCAGAAGAAGCAGCAGCAGCAGAAGAAGTAAAATCAACGTTTCGGTATATTCTTAACGCAAGCTAAAAATGAACTGAGCTTGAACAATGGAACAGTCAATTCATAAGGCACGTTAGCAAAAAGAAATCGATACTTGGTCTACTTCATGATGTTGAAAATAGCCTTAGAGTGATAACCAGTTAGGTCGTAATGCGTAAGCACAAGGAAGTCCAAAGTAGTTACGAAAATTCAATTTGAAACTAACCCTAAAAGGATTGCTCGTAAGATCGTATTTCACGTTAGACTGATGAAGTCAATAGTTGTTCTACTTCATGAAATTGAAACTAACCCATAGACGAATTACTGGGCAATTATGGTGCGGATTATGTTATGTAATATTGGTTTTCTAAAACTTGAAATAAAAGCTAAATATAAGAGTGAGTGCTAGGATGTTACTCAAATTCATTAGCTAGACGTTGCCATTGTTATCTGAAGTCAATAACATATGAAACACAAATATATGAAACAAAAATGTTTTGTTTGGTACTGAAAGAAAACACAAAGTGCTAAACCATTGTCAAATGAGCAGTATAACAATTTATTAATGTGTTATTATGAACTAAGCTTTGATTACTATGCTATTGATAGTAAAAGATACACATGGCTTATATTGATCATCAATGTTTAAGAAGCAGATGAAATCACTTATATATTTTGTTTCGTAGGCTAAGGGCAATACAAAGTTTTAAAATTTTCTTTGCTTAAATCATTTTTTTATATTTTTTTTAAAACTCTATTTGATAATACTTGTTCACAAGTATATTGACTCGTGAAACAGCCTGGAATCATTTACGGCTAGTACATTTGGTTGATGGAGAGGAGGGCAACGCCTGTACAGCTTGTGGATTGAGGGAGGACAACAGTTATTGAATGGAGAGGGGTAGCTCATTTACAAATAATTGATGGACGGGAGGGGGTTGGGCAACGCCTGTATAGCTGGGGGATGCAATTGGTAACGCCTGTACAGCTGGCGGATTGATAGTGAGGTAGGCAACGCCTGCACAGTTTGTGGATTGAGGGGGGGGGGGGCGACTGTATTGTTTGAGGATGGAGTGGTGAGCAACGCCTGCACATAGTTAGGGGATGGATAGAGGCAACGCCTGTACAGCTAGTTGATAGAGGGGGCAAAGCCTGTACAGCTGGTGGATGGATATGGAGGGGGCAACGCCTGCACAAGAGGGTGATTGGGAGGGAAGGGGCAACGCATGTACACTTAGTAGATGGAGGAGGGGGCATACCTTTATAAGTAATGGGTGGAGGGAGGGGGACAACACCTGCAGAGTTGGTGGATGGAGGGGGGCAACGCTTCTACAGCTGTTGAATGCATAGTGAGGGGACAACACCTGCACAGTTAGATAATGTAATTGAGTCTTTGGTACTGTGTTTTTTTATTTGGAAGACGCACGTTACAGTGATTACAATCTACATTTAAATGTATAAATGACAAACAAGTATCCCCGAACGCCTACTAATTTGGCTAGTAAAACAGGAAATCATTACTTAATATTAGATATACACTATACTTACAAATTATATGAAGCAACTCGTTCCTGTTTTCAAAGCCTGTTATTTCTTTCGACAGACTTGGTTTAATGTAGGACTAATTACGCCAAATGTTTTCCTTACTGCCTAACAAAACGTTTTGAAATAGAAAGTAGACCCGTCACATGAATGGACATATTTTGGAAAACGAAACTAGAAGCTACCTGTTCACGATAAAAGGGAGCTTACCGTGTAAGCAAAGTTATGTTCTTGTTTTGCTTCACTCCCCTGCTTGATATGTTTTCATAAAAGCATTTCTTGTTCCATAATATTGATACATGGATATTCCTTATATACAATACATGCATTGTAAGCTCAAACTCTCTTGTTCATCAGTTCAGCAAAGCAGATTCACATTACAAGTGTGCTTGTTACACCCACAGATGGAGGTTCATTGCCCTGACAATCTTGACTGACTAAGCCCCTCTCCACCAGCGCCCGATCCCCCTCAATCTACCTCAAAGGTCACAAAACATACAATGAATATGAAAAATGTAAGATAGTTTTATAAAAGAAACAGTTGTTTTCATTTGGAGTGGTCATGGCAACACATATGCAGTTGATTTGGATGGGTTATGGTAACACATGCTCCGTTAGTGAAGGGTTCTTGCGACATTTTAACCCCTGAACAACTGTAAGGTCTGGATGTCATTACAACATCTGTACAGTTGATGGTGGGGGTAGGGGTCATAGCACCGCCTGAACAATTGGTTGGGATGCACGGAGTATTGGATGCATTTCACGACCTATTCAGTTCAGTTGCTGAAACATATGTTCCACATCGATGTGTCTTTACGGTGTAAATCTTACTGAGCAGACACGTAACCGGGAAGAGAATACTAGTATACATGCAATATGTACAAATTTTTAAAAGTTAATCTGGAACGGCCACTATTCTGGCTAGTGATACACACAATACGTATTTAAACTATGTATACAGTATACTTACAAGTAATATGTAGCAACCCATTTTTTGTTTCACGTTCGTTATTTCTTTAGACAGATTCGGTTTGGTGTAGAGTGTGCCGAGATATTTTCCTTCCTGCCAAACAAAACGTTTTGAAACAGAAAGTAGACCAATCACATAATTGGACATTTTTTGGAAAACGAAACTAGAATGTTCCTGTTCGTGATGAAGGGGGCTTACCGTGTAAGCAAAGTGTTTTTATTGTTTTGCCTAACTTCCCTTGTATGATAATGTTTGTTAATTAATGTTGATACATGGATTTCTCTTATCTACAATAAATGTACCTTTGGCAATTAGTTAACTACTACTATTTACTCGGTTCAATCAAGTTGTGAATCAGTACAGAAAAGCAGGTTCACATAATAGTTGTGCATTTTTTACCCGCAGGTGTCAGTTCACGTATAGTTATGTAGATATATACTGAATAATGATCCTTACACACTGATCAAGTCCACAGCTTCTTTTTAAATTATTTGTAGAGTAGTTGAGAATTTAATCGATTAATACACTTGTGAACATTCTATTCAATTTCAAAGGTGAATATTAATTAACATTGATGATATCTTCTAGAAGCGTTTCTCTACTATAATTGCTTTAAATTTCAATAACTTTTAGAAGAATACTATCTTAATCTTATTTTTTTAACGACATACAAAAGTGTTCAAAATGATCAATCGGCCTTGGGACGCTATATGAACCAGAGCAAATCAAAGTGATAATGAATAACATTAATCTTAGATAAGCAACACTCTGTTGAAGGGATTCTCTGTAAAAAGCAGCATAAGTTAGGCTATGGTGAAAATATTGCATATTGTTTTTAAGTATTTTTCGAATATCCTTCGTAGATTTGAGGCAACTGGCTTCCCGGTAGTTTTTATTATAGTAGTATATAGAAGAACTAAAATTGATCTACTATGATTTTGTTAATTGTATTATGTTGTTTCGCACACAGCTGATCACATAATCTTCACCGAACATAGCGCTAGTAATTTTCACAGTATCCGTCTTATTAGGCCTGACACGCAAAGCAAACTGCAATTTGATTGGTGTACCATATATATTTACCAAAAAGAACTAACGTTGTTCGATTATGATTTTGTTAATGCATTATATAATTTCGCACATAGCTAATCATTTAAATCTTCGCCGTACTATTCCTTGATGATTTCGTACGTAATAAGTATTATTACGAGCCTCATTGTGATTTGTTCGTTCAATTGTGACTTACTCTCAATATATCCACTCGGAACAAAATCTGTTCTATTAGCCCTGACGGTGGCGTCCGACACGCAAAGCAAATTGCAATAACATGGAGAGTGTAACATTTAGCCTTTGTCTTTGGCGCCGGGAACGAAGTACCCACAAAACAAGAAACATGTTCAAGATTCAAACATATTTATTGTGTAACGTAAAGATATACAATTCTCTTGTCACATAACGAATTACCATAAGAGATCTCGTGACATGACGTACTTTTCTAAATAATTCATAAAATAATATGAACACGAGAACAACCAAAAATTAATTTATGTAGGTAGTGGAATGAAATATATGTTAACGATACTCAGACGTATATAACAAAAGCTTCATAAACATATAAAAATACCCGTACAAGAAATGTAGTTGCTATGTTTTGAAATGTAACGCACCAGTCAATTGTAACCACGCCCCCCCCCCATCACAAAGTCCGGGGGTATACCGGGAATAGCCGGGGTACTGGGCCATGTTTTTACCTTCCAGGTGGCCCCGAAGTGCCGGGTTGAGTGCGATGGTTTTGTCTTCGCGCAAAACATTAGCGGGGAATGGGCTTACCTAGGGTCCCAGGAGTGCGTGTGTATTTGGTGGGGATTTTACCGGCAGTCCGTCCCCCCAGGACGGGGATTTTACTCGGGCTTAGCTGGACCGAAATTCAAAGTCACTGCTATTCCCAGGACCTGGGGGCCGTGGTTACAACTGACTGGGGCACAACCGGAAAGGTCGAACGACTGTATTCAATGTCTAGTTCCATAAGACTTTATACATAAACCGGAAGTTACGGGATTGTCCGTGATGGAATGATATAAAGACTTCTTATTGTAACAATGTATACACTTTATTTTGCTAGAATTTCTTGATCAATTATAGGTTTCAATTTTTCACCAAAGAGATTCACTTAAAAATAATGCGCAAATATGAAAATGAGTAGAAATCTGATCTTAATTACTTCAAACGTATCAAGTTAGCCAAATCCGGGAATAACTAACAAGCAATTATTCTTACAAAGGCTGGTTGCTAGCATAACTGTGTTCGCATACATTTATTCACTAGACATTGTTTCTTACATTAAAACAATTACTGTGAAATCATTAATATTCGTGGGACAATTAATAGCTACGTGGCCACAAACTCCCAAGTTAGAAAAGCGCCAAAAATCGCTTTTAGTTTAATCTGTACACACATCAGCATATTGTTTTGTTTTGATTCAAGTTGATTGGGTTAAACATTAAACAGCATGAACATTTAAGCAATGGCATTAACCTAGAATATTAAACATAGTTTTGTTATAATCCTGTTTGCATAAAACTTTTCTTTCTCCTCTCATAGAACCCTTTTCAAATGATACTTAAATAATATAGGGTCATCACTGTCACAAGGGACAGTCACAAACATTTTACGCATATTTTTATATTGTTGATCAAACATATTAAAAAAGAAAAAGAAATACAATAAAAGATGAGTTTTAAACCAAAAATAAATAAATAAAAGAATATAAATATATTTATAAACTACGAAAAATTAGAAAAAAAGGAAAGATTTTTTTTTAAAATTTTAATTCTATGAAGGGGCACAATGATGTTTATCTCATTTCACTTTAATCATCAAACAAAACGGTATATGATATTGCCTTTATAAATACTTCGTTGTGTTTCAATTAAAAGCTACATGACCACAAACACTCCTATTAAAACAGCGCCAAAAAACGCTTTTAGTTTAATGTGTACACACATCTGCATTTTGTTTTGTTTTGTGTTGATCATTCAAGTCAAATGGGTTAAAAATAATACTGCGTGAACATTAAAGCAATGGCATTAACCTATATATTGCCTCTTTTTCTAGTACAGTTGGAGGAGGTGAGGGGTCATGTCAGTGTAATAGTACAGTTGGAGGAGGGGTCATGTCAGTGTAATAGTACAGTTGGAGGAGGGGTCATGTCAGTGTAATAGTACAGTTGGAGGAGGGGTCATGTCAGTGTAATAGTACAGTTGGAGGAGGTGAGGGGTCATGTCAGTGTAATAGTACAGTTGGAGGAGGGGTCATGTCAGTGATAATAGTACAGTTGGAGGAGGCGTCATGTCAGTGTAATAGTACAGTTGGAGGAGGTGAGGGGTCATGTCAGCGGAATAGTACTGTTGGAGTAAGGGAGGCGTCATATCAGTGTAGGAGTACAGTTGGAGTAGGGGAGGGACCATGTCAGTGTAACAGTACAGTTGGAGGAGGTGTCATGTCAGTATAATAGTACAGTTGGAGGAGGCGTCATGTCAGTGTAAAAGTACAGGTGGAGAAGGGGTCTTGTCAGTGTAATAGTACAGTTGGAGTAGGTGAGGGATCATGTCAGCGATAATAGTACAGTTGGAGGAGGCGTCATGTCAGTGTAATAGTACAGTTGGAGGAGGTGAGGGGTCATGTCAGTGTAATAGTACAGTTGGAGTAGGGGAGGGGTCATGTCAGTGTAATAGTACAGTTGGAGGAGGGGTCATGTCAGTGTAATAGTACAGTTGGAGTAGGGGAGTGGTCAGTGAGTGTAACAGTACTGTTGGAGTAAGGGAGGCGTCATATCAGTGTAGGAGTACAGTTGGAGTAGGGGAGGGATCATGTCAGTGTAACAGTGCAGTTGGAGGAGGGGTCATGTCAGTGTAATAGTACAGTTGGAGGAGGCGTCATGTCAGTGTAATAGTACAGTTGGAAAAGGGGTCATGTCAGTGTAATAGTACAGTTGGAGGAGAGGTCATGTGAGTGCAATAGTACAGTTGGAGGAGGGGTCATGTCAGTGTAATAGTACAGATGGAGGAGGGGTCATGTCAGTGTAATAGTGCAGTTGGAGGAGGGGTCATGTCAGTGCAATAGTACAGTTGGAGAAGGGGTCATGTCAGTGTAATAGTACAGTTGGAGAAGGGGTCATGTCAGTGTAATAGTACAGTTGGAGGAGGGGTGATGTCAGTGCAAAAGTACAGTTGGAGGAGGGGAGAGGGGTCATGTCAGTGTAAAATCAAAATAGTCGCACGGATAAATGAAACAATACCGCCTTGGAAAGGTCAGTGTAACTAGAGTTCGCTGAAAGGCTTTATGGCCTCAGCCGCACTATGGTTCCAATATTTATTATTAATTAAAAATTAAAAATATAAACATTACATGGATACTTTTGATTTTAATTAAGATCTTTACATTTACACATTATTCACAACATACCTTTCCAAAATACTCTTAAATTTTGTGAATTTTAAATGGCATTTTTAATCCAAAACGTACTGTTATGTCAGTATTAGTATGCAACATTTACCTAAAAGTGTAACCTTAACATTTAAGATGACGAACTTAATATAAGGCAGGACACAGCATTCCATAATGCTCTAGAATTCATAATAAACATATTAAAAATCAAATCGCCAACTTGAATCGCGCTTCACCCTTTAACGAGAGAGTCGTTTTGTTTTATTTCATCATTTTGCTAAGGCCTTTTGTGTTTGTTGGCTCATCCAGTTTTGCTTCGTGTTGAAATTAAGGAGGAAATTGGGTAATTAAGGTTTCTTTTATCTTCACAAAGTATCTGTCCGACTAGTTCCATATGAATCATTTATAGGGAAGACTTTATAGTGTGTTGATCTAATTCGTTATAACATTCTTCCCTTGCAAAAGCATGAATATAATCAACTTGAAATTGTCCTAAATCACCAAATATATCTTTTCCTTTTTCCCTATCTCTAGCAGCTGACAGTTCAATACTGCTATTAGATTCTACAACGCTACCTCGGGGATTAACTGCAATAGCGTGAATATAATCCACTTGAAATTGTCCTAAATCATCAAATATTTTTTCCACCTTTTCGCTATTGCTAGCAGCTAGCAGTTTCATACTGCTATGAGATTCTACGACGCTAACTCCGTTCAAATTGTCTGTCTTACATGCATTATCAGCATGGATCACTATGAGAATGTGTGACGCTCCGCCTAAATATTGATTAGTCTATACTTTCAAGTTCATCTTTGCCTTTAGATATGTTGACGCTCCGTAGTGAATTACTATCGTCCGTAAACTCTTTTGAAGGCAAGATTCCGATATCACTGTCCTATTCTGTGACGTTGATTTCATCATAGGGACCAGGTGAGTTTTGCTCACAGATGTAATGATATTGATCCATGGTATCTATATTTATAATAACTTGAAAAAAGAAGTTCAAAACACTTCAAACCATATGTAAGTCAGCAATAACTTGCAAATATATTTAGTCAGCATCATTATTAATCTCCGGTTTCGTTACAACGTAAACGTAATATTATTCAAATATTTGTGAGTTATAATCATACTTATTAACGTTGTGTTTTATAGTTATTTTTATAATCATGTCTTATGTGTATTTGAGTAAATTAATGACTTTAATATGTACCTTCGTTGATGTCGGCATACGGGGTAGAACTTTTACCGTCTCCGAGACCCGGGAGGTTGTTGCCTTCTTGAAAATCTAACTGGACACACTCGGCCTGGTTCCATGCATTCATTCTCCTGACGAACAAACCTGCATATGCAAACAAAGGGAAGCATGTTTGCACCTTGAAATAATAATTATAAACGCTATGCCATATTTCGTGTTTGTGCAACATCATCCAACATAATGCGACAATAATTAAATATTTTTCCTTAAAACGAAAATTAACCAAACAACATGTAGAACCAAATAACTTAATATGGCGATCTGATGTCATTTAAGTTATTCCAATTTTCAACACCTCAAAGTAAAGCTATTATGATGCATATATTTTTCCTTTCACCAGCGCAAAAAAACAAAAACTGTCTGACTACCCTTTTCAATCCAAACGTGTGTATCTGAAATATGTCACTAATGAATATTTTAGTATTAGTTCGTGCATTTAAAAACATATATAGCTCATAAGCAGAGTGTACGTTTACATATTAAAAAACGGTCTGACTTCCACTTTCAATCTAAACTTGCGTACCTGAAGGAGGCCACTTTAAATACTTCAGAATATCTAGATATACGAACATTTGCTACTTCGTTTCCCTTGATCCGTACCTTTTTCGAGCCCAAACGTAGCAGATAATCCCGACAACAACGACAACCACAGTGAATACCACAGCTGATATGACTATCAAAGTTGTCTTAAAGGAGTTGACGTTCTCTGTATCGGGTAGTTCTGTAGTCTTAATTTTCAACCTTTTGTACATCTAAAGAAACTTATTGCAAAATTACAAAGCGATTTATAATAAAATATATTGCCTGGACAAGCGAAATAAACAAAACCTGAATCTGAAACAGGTCACTATATCTTGAACAAATTTAAGTCATTCGACCTATAAGTATGTTAAATCTAAGATGTCCGTTGATCCCATATTCGTTTGGTAGTGTTTGAGTGGATTATATGTGCAGAAAAAGAAAATGTAAAGCAGTAAATACCGAAATAGTACAAAAAAGAAAATTAGGCAAGTAAAGATTGCAAAATATGTGATTGAAGTCCAATCCTATTAAACTAAAGAGCAAATATATAATCTGTAAGTTTTGTATATTTGATTTCGTTTGTTTTAAATATAAGTAATGAGTAAACAAAAACATTTTAAATGATGTTACAGGGTCACCGGGTATCAGAATTTAGCATAAAGGTTGATATTACTAACAGGGGGTCGGTTACTTATAACATGATCAAAATAAGCACACTTTTTCATTTTGAAGAGTTCCAAGACATTTAAATGAAATTAAACATTGATACTTATGATTAACATTTTTATTTTTCATTAACTCAACTTGATGAACGTAATTGAGTTAAATGAAATATAAACATAAACGTAATATTGCATCTCTTAATACCTCTCGAAGAAATGGGGCCTGATAGTCTTCATTCGACATATTTGAATATCTTTTAAAATTACCATTTGTAACTACTATAATATAAATGTGGATGCACTTCGATAACCTTATTTATTCAGTGTTATGTAAAATAATTATATATATATAAAACACATTTTATCAAACTTGATGTTCATATGGACACATAAGAAAAACATATACACTTTATTTAAGTATATATATATATATATATATAAACGCGTTTTGAAAGTTATGTCATTAAGCACTGACCAGCAGGATATATAATTTTAGGAAAAATCACAAATAAAAAAAATAATATGAAAACAACCTTTAGGATACATTATGTTTTTATTAATTATTTTCTTGTCATGGATATATGATTTAGATAAGAATTCATAAATGTGAAGAACAGGATATACGCTTTAACAGAAAAAAATAATTTTGTTCAACTTTAAAGATTCCGAAATTTCCACAAAAAATTTCTTCGCAAAATGCGGTCATATTCCGTGATATCATGTCGCCCAAAGGTTGCTGTTAGTTCAATGCTTTACAAACTATACGAAGAACCTTTACTATTCGTTGAATTATTTACTTTATTTAAATGTTTATGAACACAAATGTCAAAAGTCCTTATTGTTAAAGTCTTTTTTGAAAATGGTTATATGAACCTGCGCACAATATGTCGAGGAAGTTTCAATTTTGGCCTACACTATCTATCAAGGGTGACGATCCTGACGAATTATTTGAGAACAACGAATGGCAATTCTTGCCTCATGTGCTAAGGTAACCATATGACGATAATTCCTGTATTATGTTATACTGGTAATTGAAACAGTTCATTTTAGAACCATTTAAGGTATAAAGACTTATACAAGATATATTGTTCAGATATTTTACTTCATATACAACGAATATGATCGAAGTGAACCATTACAAACCAAATAAAACACATATATATTGGTCAGTAATGGAACTTTCGGTGTTCATCACAATTATCTGACTAATATGTTATAATGTGTCATTACATGTTTTAATGCTTTTAACTGCACATTTGATTTTATCATGCAGACAGATAAGTCTGACTTGAAAACAGAGATATCTGTTATTTTATATACAAAAGCTGTCATCTTTAATAGTACTAATTGGCCGATCTGCAGCTACACAAACATTGATCAAAGTTGTTGATCACAATAACATATATTTTCTATATGGAATGCGTCAGGACTGCCTGCTGCCGATAATCATTCCAAAAATTATGATCAAATCGTACCGGCAATTAAATAACTTTTTCACTTTTTATCTAAATAACATTTGACAGTTGTTTGCTATTTCTGTTGTCAACAAATTTTATGAAAATAAAAAGAAATATAACAAGTGTTTTAGGTTATATATTTGCAACTTACACATCTTCATAAATAAGTGGCAGGTTCAGTCCAAATATGAATATTTCTTTAAAAAAGAACGTAAGTTTTATACTGTTATTTTACTGTTAGTTTAATGTTCATCTCTTATTTATCCGTTAATAGTGAATGCTGGGATGACTGACTGTTTCCATGTTATTATATGTGTGTTACTATAATCGGCGAAATGGTGTATTGCATATTAAAGTGACACTACTTTTAACACATCTTGTTTCACATATGTATGACAAACATACATTTTAAAGTAATAAACCTTTCATTACTTACTAAGAAATGCATTTGCGGAATTTCTTTTTACTGATAACAAGATTTCAAACGTGTATTCAATAGCTGAAAAAGCAACAAAACATAAATGACTGGTGTGTTCTAAAATATTTACAGTAATCATTTATTGTCTCATAAAGTAGGAAAATTTTGCACCTTTTTTTTCAAATTAAACACAGCATCCTTCGAAAGAACCATTGCTTTTGATATATATTCAGCATTTTCGGTAAATTACAACAATTGCTTAAAGTGTGGTTTATCTTATTTTAGAGTGCATCTTTAAATAACTTTCTTTGTCAGTTACTCTTCTACTAAATTCGAAACATTTGAACTGCCACAAAATAGCCCTCTCTTTCTTAATGTCCAAATAAAGTCAAATTCTTAGTCCACTAGAATCTAATGTTTGTGAACATTCATAGTTTCAACGTTATCAGTTGACTTACAGTCAATCGCTTGAATCCTGAATGAAACGGCGTAGAGACAGCACCATTGTCCCGTCTGACAATGACTGACCGTTGAAACTTAAACCTATCAATTTGGACTTCATTGAGTAGTCCATTATGTTGTTTGCTAATCATTTCCGCTTTACAAGTATTGCATGAAATATACGTACGACATGCAACGAATAACGTCGTATTCGAGATTTGGCGGTCCTGTTAAATATTTATATGTTAATACTTATGTTACTATATAGAGTAACACATTTGTACATAAATTTCGTGATTATTTGCATGACTCAGCGATTATCAGTTTTGCGGGCCGGGCCGATTTTCGATTTTTTTTTGCGGCCCGTATAACGTTCGCACGTGAATTCAATTTTCGCTTTAAAATCAATTTTGGCGACTACAAAGTAATAACTTGGCTAAATAATCAAAATAATTGATCTGCTTGAACATATTTATTATTAAAATCTTAAAGGGAGACAAACGCGAACGCAGTTAAGAAAGACATGCTGGTGTTTGATAACCAGTGTGGACCGTTAGGGTGGCGTTTTTCATTCCGCGTTGACCTAAATGGAGACTACGTCTCGGGCCATTATGAGTCATCCGAGGCATATGAGGCATCTATATACATTTTTATTTTTCGTTTTCTTAATTATTACAGAATAGATTTTCGGACGCTTAAAGGGAGGGCCCAGACGCGAGCCCCAGCAATGACCTTTTCAAGCTCGATTTAACTGCTGAAAGAGATTAAATTTCAACCCTCAGAGGGTTTAAGTCAGAAACCAAAATTTCCCAGCTCAAAATGGCTCCTTAGCGGAGCTAATATTACTAGTATTCTTCAGTAAAACTATGCTTCCTGGATAGCCATAAGTTGCACTTGGAAGCCTCTTAACCGCAAGATTAAAATGACTCAATGCTTTTATTTTTTATAGTTATTGCCAAATTTGCATAATCGTCACATTCAAATGTCGTTGCACAAACCTCGCACTCATATCTAAGGGGCAATGTCAAAGGTTGTGAGCAGATACATTTTCAATACTTAACGTGTCGGCCAGTTCCTCAGCGTTAATTGACGACCTTGCAATATATGAACAGTGAAAAAACGCCACATGTACGTGTCAATGCTGCAGCATGCCTAACATACTTGCGGATCTGATAAAATCAGGAGCAGATGCACATACATCTCTCATTTTTGCGACTATGCCGCTTTTGTTTTGACTACATGGAATTTTGAGTAGACTAAAAACGCCGATGAACTTTCAGAATGTCTCAGTTCGACGCCATATAGTTCTAAAACCCGTGGAGGCAGTGCACATGAATTATGGTTGATCCTGTTAAATTTTGTATCGGCAATGTTTTCTATCAATAGATTTTGAAATACTTTTTTTTCTATTTCAATGCAATAGTTATGCATAAATTGAAATGAATAATCCACGACTTTATTAAAAGCAAATAATTTCCTTAGGAAAAGTGAATTGTAAAACCGCCAGAAAATGAGTTTCGAAATTAAACATTGAAATTTTATACATGGAATTATTTTCGAATTTTAAACAATAAGACAAATTGACCAGTTACTATTGCTAGGATTGCATGTACATGGGCGATATTTACGTTTCCAAAATATTTAGATCATGTTGCAGCCGGCAAAATCTTTGAAAATAAAAACAGGGTCCAAGATTACTGAAACGTCAGCTTTATCATGTACCATTTACAGACATAGGTCGAATAAAACGGTAGCCATACTGGATTTTACGGAAAAAGAATTTAAAAAAAGTTTTAGCATTTTATGATAACAAGCCTTGTATAATGAAAACTGAAAATATTTTATAAAAGATATAAACAGCAGTCAATCAAGCTAGCGCAATTGAAAATGTGTACAGTATGTGCAATAAGCAATGTTTATCAAGGTCCAGCCAAACCTATTGGCAAAACAGGAACATATAATTTTAAGAATAAAAAAAAGTTTTTTAGCAATAACAATTACTAGTAAGTCCATGGAATGATTTACTTTTTGATATGGATTACTTTTACACTAATCGTGTGTAACATGGAATAAACGAAATATTACATGCAATAAAATGAATACAGTTTCGTGAAGTCAAACGGAATTAATCTTAAAAAAATATACGAATACTTATGCCTATGGTTTCCTACTCAATGAAGCCAAATGTATAATAACATACAAACGCACATTAAGATCAACATATTAAAGTGATACTGGTGTTATTAAACATGATTATGTATCATGATAGTAAGCACATATATTACATTCAGTAATCAGTGAATCATTTATTATTATTATTATTATTATTATTATTATTATTATTATTATTATTATTATTAGTTGACCTTTTTTATATAGCACTCTTGTCATATAGCAATACACGTTTTTAATACGGTCATATGCACTCCACTGTGACCGCAAAATCAGAATTATCTATACTATCGCCTCGGTCAATAACGCATATTCCCCGGCTACTACTAGCATCACATAACAAACAAACAAAACGCAAGTCTATTAGTCCAAAAAAACCTTTTCAATTAAACAAACCAATCATTTATAAGAAATATGAACGCACGCGTAAATCACACGCTCGCACACGCGCACACGCACACTCACATATTGCACTATTTTGTATCGATCCATCGATATCGTTATTTAATCACATAAAAAATGTTTATTAATTATTTACAGTAAATTAATTAACACATACAAGGTATTTAAAACAGTATATCGATCAATTAAAAACAACTATAAAATCATGTAATACAATTAAATGTTATCTGTTAATATGTATCAAACACAATTTACACAATAAATCCAATTCGTATTTGCATCTGATGTTGTTAAGTAATTCTTACATGTTTTTAGATTGATGTTTATCTATTCGTATTTTTTTAACGTTTCTTCTACAATCATGTGTTTGCAGATATTTAGTACTATGCAAAATTCTGCTCATTTCAAGACAAAAATTAAAAAAAAATTAAAAAAACCGTTAAATCTGTGCTGCTATGCAATATACTTGTTTGGACCTGTTTGTTAAAGCCTAGTTATTTTCTTCAAATGTGATTGCTTTTATTTCCGATACGCATCACTCCGATATGCTGTTAAAGTATAGTTTCTACGTACATTTATTTTTTGTGCATTTACGTTAATTATTATGATAAAGTGAGACACAATCCATATACAAGACAATCAGATTTTGAATTTCAAAAGGAAGGCCAATATGTATAGAATGTATATATATTTATATATAAGAAACATGAGGAGTCCCAGATTGGACCCTTGGTCAACTTAAGAGTTTATAAAATTTCTTGAATATGAAATATCAATTTGATGAATATCGTTCAAAAACGAAATCAATGTTTAAAGGAATTATAGCAAAAAAAATCTATAATTTTAATTTATGTTTAAGAGTTTCGTGATCAACTAAATCAATTTCTTGGCGTATGATATGTTTCATGCGGTAATTCGAATGGATTATCCGATTTGTTTTTGTATGTAATTAGAAATTTTGGTTGTATCTATTCTCATTCATCAATGGTTTTATGTAGTGTAAACAGTAACTTCTCCATATCTCCTCAATCCTTAAGGTGCTGGTACAGATAGGTTTACATATAACATGTAGTTTCCTGCCTATAGTTTCCTGCCTAGTTGTAACTCATCAACATTTAGAATTTAAGAGAAGTCATCAATCATTTATTTAGTTGATAGTGAATTTCAGATAATGATATCGATATTTTTTAATGTTTTATTTGTATTGATTAACTATTGTTGCATCGATTACATTTTAGAATAACATCAAAATGACGAATCTATTATGTTTTCCGTGACAACAAAACGTTTTCTTCATGTCTAAATTAAAATGCTCTGGGTTACTACTAAATAAAAAATTCAAACGAAACACTTTTAAATAAAACATTACCAGAAGAAACGCCCTGTATTGATAAAAGATGGATTGCCACAATAATCAACTATTCCGACATAAAAGCAAAACTCTGCTTCATACTAACTAGGTGATCAAGGTGGGCAGCGACCCTTTCACTTTCAATCGCCCAAATATAATCTATTGTTCAAATGGACGGTAAAAACATACAATACGTCGAAATGTGTTATCATGTACTGATAAACCAATATCAGTTCAGGGTAAAACCTCCTCACCAAAACTAACATTTCAATCTGATGGTGTATGGTTTACAGCGGCATATCTAACTAATTTTCCCCAAATCCGCAAGTTTAAATCCTGTATCCCAAAATAATATTTTAACATGTAAATGTTCATTCGAAGACAATAAACGTAGTTACTCATTCTTAATACGTGATACACGTACATCTGCAATAACCTGAGTCGACTACACTTAAAAACAGCTATAATCTTCTTTCCATCAACTTGAGTGCTTAGTTGCTAAATTCAAATTCATTCTTCGATATCAGTAAAAGCTAATGTTATCACATGACAGTGAGCATCTACAGAAACTTTAAAAAATGCAGTCAACTTATAAATCACTGTAACTGAGGTTCACTCCATGTGTGAACGACATGAACCTTATATAGGCCCTATTTAAACCAACGAAGGATAACGGATACAAATGAAAATAAAACAAAAACTGCAGCTTAAAACGAATAACTATACTGGTTACGCCGAAATATAACATATCACCAAGGTATTAATAAATAATATTACCGTTACAGCCAATTAGAAAATGTTTCATGAAAGCTGATGAATGGTGAATTACTAAAACGAAGTTAAAATATTCGTTATTAATATAATATAATAGTATATTTTATGAAGAATAGGGTTCATGATACTAGAAAGATGTGATTTGACGCTCTAAGACCGGTTACTGGTAGGAAGAGAACAACTTGAGCTACCATCTTCTACCAGCAAACAAGGGTCAGCTAAGAGCCATGTTGACAATAAGTGAGTCCAAAGATCAAGAACCACGTATATTTCTATTATAAGCCAGTTTGATGACTCTGGATGAGGTTCATACTATTATAAGGACGCGATATGGCACCCGCAGACCGGACACAGGCACGTAGCGGATATCTAGTGTTCAAACCTGATCCCAACCAATGAAGGCGCTTTGGATAGATTTACTATTTGAAAAAATACTAAAAGGGTCTTGTACCGCAGATGTTTCTATCATAAACCAGTGTGGGGAATTTTGTTGGGAGCTTAAACTACTAGATAGAGGTGATGTTGACGCCCGTAAACCGTTAGCTGGTATTTACCAGTCAGATACTATAGGGTTTGTGCATATGTTAAAATGTATAAAAGCCTCTAACACTAAATATTGATGGCCACAATTATCTTGAAATATAAAGAAAACTACATTATAGTACATTATAACTTAGGTACACCGCGTAATTTTGACGTCTTATGAATACGCTCTGCTAATCTTGGTTCCCGTCTTTATTTAAGAAAACGTAAACATTGTATTGTAGAAAACATTTTGTCAATTTAAGAATCATTTTATTAAGCAAACTATGTCATTTTTAAAGTGCTAAAGGACTAGTTTAAAAATGTTTATCATGATAATCCCATCCTGTGGATCATGCGTTAATCGCACTAGTGTCAGAGTAGGGGGCACTTTTTGTGTACTCGTGTATTGGTTCAGAGCCATTTAGAGTAGACATTTGCTAGTAGAAATTGGCATTGTCTCACTAACACATTTTAACAATGTGCTTAGCCAATGTATTTATTAATTAAACCGATTTGAAATAAGAGTTATTTTAAATAGTTATATAACATGTATTTAAATCCATTTTAAATGAATGGTCACCATTGTTCTATCCAAATTGTGAAGCATTCTGGTTAAATTGTATAAACTGACTATTTTCATAACTCTTTTCCTTATTTAAAGGTATTATGATATAATTATCATTTGAAAGCAACACCAACAACAAGATGAATTGGTCCATTTCTATAACTTCACAGCTCGGCACCTAGATCGGAGTTCTAATAAGCTAAGCAAGCGCCTTGGCAAGCAATAGTGCATAGGACAGTCAATAGAAGTCATACTTAGGATTAATATCACCGAATATCAAAAGTCTTTCAAGAACAAAAGTAAGATAACAACCTTTTAGACATTAATTATAAGTATGATATTATACACTTGGATTTCTAAACATACTTGTTTAAATCTGAATATCAAAAATTATTTTTATATAAGCATTTAAATTGAAATAAGTCGTACAACACAAAGAAAGGCCGTTTTAGCGGTGGCCCATCAAATTATCATCACCAATCATTAAGCAAATATTTTAAAAGTTGCTGAGAAAAACCGATAATTTGGATAAAATTAAGTAAATAATTATTTAACTTAAAGCAAAATGTGTATATTTGTGACACAAACATTCCTCCAAGTAACTTACGATATGATCAGTTTGATTTTTTTCGGTTTTGAAAAGGGTTCCCAACTTAGTAAATGTTTAGTTACAGCGGATCTGTATGGCAGTAGCTCTAATATCATAGATAACCTTACATTTGACTGGTATATTGGTAATCAGCTGTCAGATTATGCTAACTTTTCACCACATGATTAAAAAGATATTGTGCTTCTTACACAGGGTAAATGCTTCGTCGAGTTATGTCAATCCACATATGATATTTTTGTCAATGGTCGACTGCACAGCGATCAGGTATGGGCGAATATACATTTTATTCAAAATGAATTGATCAAGCGTACTTCAGCTTCAAAATATAATTTATGTTTCAGACTTTCAAATACAAGATCCACACGATTTTTTTGATCATTCATGGATCGTTTTCGCTTGTTTTAAGCGGGTAGGGAAAATAATGCCAATAATAATAGTAAAGAGTAATAATATCAATAATGATAATAAAATTGAACGGAATCCATCCAAAAATTGAAGAACTTTAAAGAAAGTTGTCATTTAAATGTGACCAATTGCCCTTACTTGTAGAACAATTAAGTTCTAATTAAAATATTGATGGTACAACAAATTCGTTCATATAGATTATTCAAGATACTTCTTCGTGTATGTCTGCCAAACAATAAAATGATACAACTACATGAAAATCGCATACAAATAAAAAGCCAGAGAAAGCTTGAGAAAATCAAAACGAATTTTGGAAACGAAATAAAAACGAATATAAAAAAGTCTACCAAAATCTGAGAATCGAAATGCGTTGGATTTATATGATCATTTCAAAACACTATATAATACTTCAGATTCTACTAACAACTCAGAATTAAGAGCAAACATTAGCTATGAGTATCTTAATAAAGAAGTAACTTTGGCAGAGATAAAGGAAGCTGTAATGGATGAAAATCTATTGCTGAAATATATAAAACCATATTAACAGATAAATCAACGTTTCTCTTGAGACTATTCAATCGTATCTTTTCCACAGAATATCCCACATCCTTTTGGGGTGGAATAATAGTACCTGCATTTAAAGGGGGCAATGTAGACGAGCCAAGGAACTGTAGAGAAATAACTCTCATTTATATTTTTTTGAACTTTTATTCTCAAATATGTCCTGATAGACTGATGTTGAGCAGTTTAAATAATAAAATTATTTAAAATCAATTTGGATTTCAAAAAGGCAAGTCTACGATTTATTGATATTTTACATTCAATTATTACTGCAAAATACTTTCTTCAAAGATGAAATTGTATTGTTGTTTAATCGACTATGAGAAGGTTTTGATAAAATTACAGGATCTCATCTATTCTATAGAATCCCAGTTCAAGTTGGATGTTTTTATTCCTCTTAACGATATATTATCAAATAATAATCATAGTATAGAATAATTTACACCATAAATGATGTTAAATCATATCTGACTTATTTGTAAGTGACGCAATTATTAAATATATATTTTGATTGCGTGTGTGTGTGTGGTGCGGGCATGCGTGCGCGCGTGTGTGTGTGTGTGTATGTGTGTGTGTGTGTGTGTGTGTGTGTGTGTGTGTGTGAGCGAGTTTGAAGTATGCCACGTCCTGTGTATGTGTATGTGCATGAGCGAGTGGGGTGTATGCCACATTGTTAGTGGGTGAATGTGTGTGGTCGACCGTGGATTATGTCACGTTGTTGGTTTGTGTATGGTATTGGCGAGCAGGGAATTATGACACGCTGTTAGTGTTAGTGGGCGTGCGGGGAGTGTGCAATGTTGTGGCTGTTTGTATGTGTAGGGGCGAGCTGGGAATAGGTCAAGTTGTGGGAGTTGGTATGAGTACGGACGAGCAGGGTGTATGCAAGGTTGAAGGTGTGTGTATCTGCATGGGCGAGCGGGGGGTTGTCACGTTGTGGGTGTGTGTATGTACATGAGCGAGCGGGGAGTACGCCACGTTGTGGGTGTGTGTATGTGCATGAGCGAGCGGGGAGTATGCCACGTTGTTGGTGTGTGTATTTGCATGGGTGAGCGGGGAGTATGCCACGTTGTGGGTGTGTGTATTTGCATGGGTGAGCGGGGAGTATGCCACGTTGTTGGTGTGTGTATTTACATGTGCGAGCGGGAGTATGTTACGTTGTGGGTGTGTGTATGTGCATGGGCGAGCGGGAGTATGCTACGTTGTGGGTGTGTGTATGTGCATGGGCGAGCGGGAGTATGATACGTTGTGGGTGTGTGTATGTGCATGGGCGAGTGGGAGTAGGTCACGTTTCGGGTGTTTGTATGTGCATGGTTGAGCTGGGAGTATGTCACATTGCAGTCGGATGTGTTTGTATTGGGAGCGTTGAGTATGCCACGTTTGGGTGTGTGAATGTGTATGTGTCAGCGGGGATTAACCTTTTTATGGGTGTGTTTAAGAGCATGGCCGTGTGGGGAGTATGCCACGTTTGTTTGTGTATGTGCCTGGACTAGCGATTGGCAGCATGCCACGTTGGGGATGAGTGTATTAGTATGGGTGAGCGGGGAGTTTGCCACGTTTTGAGTGTGTGCATGTGTAGGGGCGAGCATGGAATATGTCACGTTGTCTGTATGTGTATGTGTTGTTGGGGTTTATGTGTATGTGTAGCGCTCAGTATGCCAAGTTGTGGATGTTTGTAATTGCATTGGTAGTTGGGAGAATGTCACGTTGTAGGGGTGTGTATAAGTAAGGACCAGCGGGGGTTTAGTCACATTGTGTGTGTGTGTGTGTGTGTGTGTGTGTGTGCGTGTGTGCGTGTGTGCGTGTGTGCGTGTGTGCGTGTGTGTGTGTGTGTGTGTGAGCGAGCGGATAATATGCCACGTCTTGGGTATGTGTATGTGCATGGGCAAACGGTGAGCATGCCAAATTGTTGGTGGGTGAATATGTTTGGGCTACCGGGGATTACGCCACATTGCGGGTTTTTGTATAGTATTGGTGAGCGGGGAATATGACACGTTTCCAGTGGTTTAATGTGTATGGGCTAGCGGAAATTATGCAGCGATGTGGATGTTTGTATGTGCATTTGTCAGTGGGGAATGTGCCACGTTGTAGGTGTGTGTATTTGTTTTGGCGAGCGGGGAGTATGCATGGTTGGGGATGTGTGTATGTTTAAGGGCGAGAAGGGAGTAGGTCACGATGTGGAAGTGTGAATGAGTATGGACAAGCGAGGTGTATATCAAGGTGTGGGTGCATGCATGTACATGAGTGAGCGGGTGTAGGTAACTTTGTGAGTGTGTGTATGTGTATGGGCGAGCTGGAGTATGTCACGTTGTGGTGGTGTTTTTGTGCATGGGCTAGCGGTGAGTACGTCACGTTGTGTGTCTGTGTATGTGCATGGACGAGCTGGGAGTAGGTGTAGGTGTATTTGTGAACGTGGAGTGTGCCATTTTGGGTGTATGAATGTGTTTGTGCAAGCGGGGATTTCCCTTGTTGTGGTTGATTTTATGAGCCTTTTTGTGCGGGGAGTATGTCAAGTAGTGTGTGTTTGTGCTTGTGCAAGGGCGAGCAGGCAGTATGATACGTAGTGGATGAGTGTACGTGTATGGGCGAGCGGGGACATTGCAACGTTATAAGTATGTATATGTGTAGGGGCGAGCGGGGAGTATGCCACGTTGTGGGTGTGTGTATGTGTAAGAGCGAGCGGGGAGTATGCCACGTTGTGGGTGTGTGTATGTGTAAGGGCGAGCGGGGAGTTTGGCACGTTGGGAGTGTGTGTATGTGAAATGGCGAGCGGGGTGAATACCACGATTTTCGTGGGGTTTATGTGTATGCGTAGCGCGGAGTATGCCAAGTTTTGGATGTGTGAAAATTGTATGGGTAGTTGGGAGTATGTCCCATTGTGGGTGCGTGTATGTCTCTGAGCTAGCGTGTTGTAGACCATGTTGTGGTAGTGTACATTTGCATGAGCCTGCGGGGAGTAAGCATCATTGCTGGTTCGTGTATGTGCCTTGATTTGCGGGGTATATGCCATGTTGGTGGGTGTGTGTAAGTGCATGGGCATGCGGGTAGTCCGCCCCGCTGTCGTTGTGTGTATGTTTATTGGCGATCGGGCAGTATGCAACGTTGGGGGTGTTTGTATGTGCATAGGCGAGCATGGTATATACCTCGATGTGGGTGTTCATTTGCATGGGTGAGCGGGGAGTATGCCACGTTGTTGGTGTGTGTATTTGCATGGGTGAGTGGGGAGTTTGCCACGTTGTTGGTGTGTGTATTTGCATGGGTGAGCGGGGAGTTTGCCACGGTGTTGGTGTGTGTATTTGCATGGGTGAGCGGGGAGTATGCCACGTTGTGGGCGTGTGTATTTGCATGGGTGAGCGGGGAGTATGCCACGTTGTAGGTGTGTGTATGTGTATGGGTGAGCGGGGAGTTTGCCACGTTGTTGGTGTGTGTATCTGCATGGGTGAGCGGGGAGTATGCCACGTTGTAGGTGTGTGTATTTGCATGGGTGAGCGGGGAGTTTGCCACGGTGTAGGTGTGTGTATCTGTATGGGTGAGCGGGGAGTATGCCACGGTGTAGGTGTGTGTATTTGCATGGGTGATCGGGGAGTTTGCCACGTTGTTGGTGTGTGTATTTGCATGGGTGAGCGGGGAGTATGCCACGTTGTTGGTGTGTGTATTTGCATGGGTGAGCGGGGAGTATGCCACGTTGTAGGTGTGTGTATTTGCATGGGTGAGTGGGGAGTATGCCACGGTGTAGGTGTGTGTATTTTCATGGGTGAGCGGGGAGTTTGCCACGGTGTAGGTGTGTGTATCTGTATGGGTGAGCGGGGAGTATGCCACGGTGTAGGTGTGTGTATTTGCATGGGTGAGCGGGGAGTTTGCCACGTTGTTGGTGTGTGTATTTGCATGGGTGAGCGGGGAGTATGCCACATTATAGGTTCGTGTATGTGTATGGGTGAGCGGGGTGTATGCCACGTTGTTGGTGTGTGTATTTGCATGGGTGAGCCGGGAGTTTGCCACGTTGTTTGTGTGTGTATTTGCATGGGTGAGCGGGGAGTATGCCACGTTGTTGGTGTGTGTATTTGCATGGGTGAGCGGGGAGTATGCCACGTTGTTGGTGTGTGTATTTGTATGGGTGAGCGGGGAGTATGCCACGTTATAGGTTCGTGTATTTGTATGGGTGAGCGGGGAGTTTGCCACGTTGTTGGTGTGTGTATTTGCATGGGTGAGCGGGGAGTTTGCCACGTTGTTGGTGTGTGTATTTGCATGGGTGAGCGGGGAGTATGCCACGTTGTTGGTGTGTGTATTTGCATGGGTGAGCGGGGAGTATGCCACGTTGTTGGTGTGTGTATTTGCATGGGTGAGCGGGGAGTATGCTACGTTGTTTGTGTGTGTATTTGCATGGGTGAGCGGGGAGTATGCCACGTTGTTGGTGTGTGTATTTGCATGGGTGAGCGGGGAGTATGCCACGTTGTTTGTGTGTGTATTTGCATGGCTGAGCGGGGAGTATGCCACGTTGTGGGTGTGTGTATTTGCATGGGTGAGCGGGGAGTATGCCACGTTGTGGGTGTGTGTATGTGCATGGGTGAGCGGGGAGTATGCCACGTTGTTGGTGTGTGTATTTGCATGGGTGAGCGGGGAGTATGCCACGTTGTTGGTGTGTGTATTTGCATGGGTGAGCGGGGAGTTTGCCACGTTGTTGGTGTGTGTATTTGCATGGTTGAGCGGGGAGTATGCCACGTTGTTGGTGTGTGTATTTGCATGGGTGAGCGGGGAGTATGCCACGTTGTTGGTGTGTGTATTTGCATGGGTGAGCGGGGAGTATGCCACGTTGTAGGTGTGTGTATGTGCATGGGTGAGCGGGGAGTTTGCCACGGTGTAGGTGTGTGTATTTGCATGGGTGAGCGGGGAGTATGCCACGTTGTTGGTGTGTGTATTTGCATGGGTGAGCGGGGAGTATGCCACGTTGTTGGTGTGTGTATTTGCATGGGTGAGCGGGGAGTATGCCACGTTGTTGGTGTGTGTATTTGCATGGGTGAGCGGGGAGTTTGCCACGTTGTTGGTGTGTGTATCTGTATGAGTGAGCGGGGAGTATGCCACGTTGTGGGCGTGTGTATCTGTATGGGTGAGCGGGGAGTATGCCACGTTGTTGGTGTGTGTATCTGTATGGGTGAGCGGTGAGTATGCCACGTTGTGGGCGTGTGTATCTGTATGGGTGAGCGGGGAGTATGCCACGTTGTGGGCGTGTGTATCTGTATGGGTGAGCGGGGAGTATGCCACGTTGTTGGTGTGTGTATTTGCATGGGTGAGCGGGGAGTATGCCACGTTGTTGGTGTGTGTATCTGTATGGGTGAGCGGGGAGTATGCCACGTTGTTTGTGTGTGTATCTGTATGGGTGAGCGGGGAGTATGCCACGTTGTTGGAGTGTGTATTTGCATGGGTGAGTGGGGAGTTTGCCACGTTGTGGGCGTGTGTATCTGTATGGGTGAGCGGGGAGTAAGCCACGTTGTTGGTGTGTGTATTTGCATGGGTGAGAGGGGAGTATGCCACGTTGTTGGTGTGTGTATTTGCATGGGTGAGCGGGGAGTATGCCACGTTGTTGGTGTGTGTATTTGCATGGGTGAGTGGGGAGTTTGCCACGTTGTGGGCGTGTGTATCTGTATGGGTGAGCGGGAATAAGCCACGTTGTGGGTGTGTGTATGTGCATGGGTGAGCGGGGAGTATGCCACGTTGTTGGTGTGTGTATTTGCATGGGTGAGCGGGGAGTATGCCACGTTGTTGGTGTGTGTATGTGCATGGGTGAGCGGGGAGTATGCCACGTTGTTGGTGTGTGTATCTGTATGGGTGAGCGGGAGTATGCCACGTGTTTGTGTGTGTATGTGCATGGTGAGCGGGGAGTATGCCACGTTGTTGGTGTGTGTATTTGCATGGGTGAGCGGGGAGTATGCCACGTTGTTGGTGTGTGTATTTGCATGGGTGAGCGGGGAGTATGCCACGTTGTTGGTGTGTGTATTTGCATGGGTGAGTGGGGAGTTTGCCACGTTGTGGGCGTGTGTATCTGTATGGGTGAGCGGGGAGTAAGCCACGTTGTTGGTGTGTGTATGTGCATGGGTGAGCGGGGAGTATGCCACGTTGTTGGTGTGTGTATTTGCATGGGTGAGCGGGGAGTATGCCACGTTGTTGGTGTGTGTATTTGCATGGGTGAGTGGGGAGTTTGCCACGTTATAGGTTCGTGTATTTGCATGGGTGAGCGGGGAGTTTGCCACGTTGTTGGTGTGTGTATTTGCATGGGTGAGCGGGGAGTATGCCACATTATAGGTTCGTGTATTTGCATGGGTGAGCGGGGAGTTTGCCACGTTGTTTGTGTGTGTATTTGCATGGGTGAGTGGGGAGTTTGCCACGTTGTTTGTGTGTGTATTTGCATGGGTGAGCGGGGAGTATGCCACGTTGTTGGTGTGTGTATTTGCATGGTTGAGCGGGGTGTATGCCACGTTGTTGGTGTGTGTATGTGCATGGTTGAGCGGGGAGTATGCCACATTATAGGTTCGTGTATTTGCATGGGTGAGCGGGGAGTTTGCCACGTTGTTTGTGTGTGTATTTGCATGGGTGAGCGGGGAGTATGCCACGTTGTTGGTGTGTGTATTTGCATGGTTGAGCGGGGTGTATGCCACGTTGTTTGTGTGTGTATGTGCATGGGTGAGCGGGGTGTATGCCACGTTGTTGGTGTGTGTATGTGCATGGGTGAGCGGGGAGTATGCCACGTTGTTTGTGAGTGTATCTGTATGGGGAGCGGGGGAGTATGCCACGTTTTGTGTGTGTATCTG
Organism: Mya arenaria; assembly: GCF_026914265.1. Taxonomy (NCBI): domain Eukaryota; kingdom Metazoa; phylum Mollusca; class Bivalvia; order Myida; family Myidae; genus Mya; species Mya arenaria. Next base: position 54,944,335 of record NC_069135.1, read on the forward strand.
TATGGGGTGAGTCGGGGAGTTTTGCCACGTTTGTTGGTGTGTGTATGTGCATTGGTGAGCGGGGTGTATGCCACGTTGTGGGCGTGTGTATTTGTATGGGTGAGCGGGGAGTATGCCACGTTGTTGGTGTGTGTATCTGTATGGGTTAGCGGGGAGTATGCCACGTTGTTGGTGTGTGTATGTGTATGGGTGAGCGGGGAGTAAGCCACGTTGTTGGTGTGTGTATCTGTATGGGTTAGCGGGGAGTATGCCACGTTGTGGGTGTGTGTATCTGTATTGGTTAGCGGGGAGTATGCCACGTTGTTGGTGTGTGTATGTGTAAGGGCGAGCGGGGAGTATGCCACGTTGTGGTGTGTGTATTGCATGGTGAGCGGGGAGTATGCCATTGTGGGTGTGTGTATCTGTATGTTGAGCGGGGAGTTTGCCACGTGTGGTGTGTGTATTTGCATGGTTGAGCGGGGAGTTGCCACGTTGTTGGTGTTGTATTTGCATGGTTGAGCGCGGGAGTATGCCACGTTGTTGGTGTGGTATTTGCATGGTTGAGCGGGGAGTTTGCCACGTTGTTGGTGTGTGTATGTGCATGGGTGAGCGGGGTGTATGCCACGTTGTTGGTGTGTGTATTTGTATGGGTGAGCGGGGAGTTTGCCACGTTGTTGGTGTGTGTATCTGTATGGGTGAGCGGGGAGTATGCCACGTTGTTGGTGTGTGTATTTGCATGGGTGAGCGGGG
>NC_069135.1:54945162-54955162 GCF_026914265.1 Mya arenaria
GATGGGTGAGCGGGGAGTATGCCACGTTGGGTGTGTGTATTTGCATGGTGAGCGGGAGTATGCCACGTTGTTTGTGTGTGTATTTGCATGGGTGAGCGGGGAGTATGCCACGTTGTGGGTGTGTGTATTTGCATGGGTGAGCGGGGAGTTTGCCACGTTGTTGGTGTGTGATCTGTATGGGTGAGCGGGGAGTATGCCACGTTGTTTGTGTGTGTATTTGCATGGGTGAGCGGGGAGTATGCCACGTTGTTTGTGTGTGTATTTGCATGGGTGAGCGGGGAGTATGCCACGTTGTGGGTTTGTGTATTTGCATGGGTGAGCGGGGAGTATGCCACGTTGTAGGTGTGTGTATTTGCATGGGTGAGCGGGGAGTATGCCACGTTGTTTGTGTGTGTATTTGTATGGGTGAGCGGGGAGTATGCCACGTTGTGGGTGTGTGTATTTGCATGGGTGAGCGGGGAGTTTACCACGTTGTTGGTGTGTGTATTTGCATGGGTGAGCGGGGAGTATGCCACGGTGTTTATGTGTGTATTTGCATGGGTGAGCGGGGAGTATGCCACGTTGTTGGTGTGTGATCTGTATGGGTGAGCGGGGAGTATGCCACGTTGTTGGTGTGTGTATGTGCATGGTTGAGCGGGGAGTATGCCACGTTGTTGGTGTGTGTATTTGCATGGGTGAGCGGGGAGTATGCCACGTTGTGGGCGTGTGTATCTGTATGGGTGAGCGGGGAGTATGCCACGTTGTGGGCGTGTGTATGTGTATGGGTGAGCGGTGAGTATGCCACGTTGTTGGTGTGTGTATTTGCATGGGTGAGCGGGGAGTATGCCACGTTGTGGGCGTGTGTATCTGTATGGGTGAGCGGGGAGTATGCCACGTTGTGGGCGTGTGTATGTGTATGGGTGAGCGGGGAGTATGCCACGTTGTGGGCGTGTGTATCTGTATGGGTGAGCGGGGAGTTTGCCACGTTGTGGGCGTGTGTATGTGTATGGGTGAGCGGGGAGTATGCCACGTTGTTGGTGTGTGTATCTGTATGGGTGAGCGGGGAGTATGCCACGTTGTGGGTGTGTGTATTTGTATGGGTGAGCGGGGAGTTTGCCACGTTGTTGGTGTGTGTATGTGTATGGGTGAGCGGGGAGTATGCCACGTTGTTGGTGTGTGTATCTGTATGGGTGAGCGGGGAGTATGCCACGTTGTTGGTGTGTGTATCTGTATGGGTGAGCGGGGAGTTTGCCACGTTGTTGGTGTGTGTATTTGCATGGTTGAGCGGGGAGTATGCCACGTTGTTGGTGTGTGTATTTGCATGGGTGAGCGGGGAGTATGCCACGTTGTTGGTGTGTGATCTGTATGGGTGAGCGGGGAGTATGCCACGTTGTTGGTGTGTGTATGTGCATGGGTGAGCGGGGAGTATGCCACGTTGTTTGTGTGTGTATTTGCATGGGTGAGCGGGGAGTATGCCACGTTGTTGGTGTGTGTATGTGCATGGTTGAGCGGGGAGTATGCCACGGTGTAGGTGTGTGTATCTGTATGGGTGAGCGGGGAGTATGCCACGTTGTTGGTGTGTGTATGTGCATGGTTGAGCGGGGAGTATGCCACGGTGTTGGTGTGTGTATCTGTATGGGTGAGCGGGGAGTATGCCACGTTGTTGGTGTGTGTATTTGCATGGGTGAGCGGGGAGTATGCCACGTTGTAGGTGTGTGTATTTGTATGGGTGAGCGGGGAGTATGCCACGTTGTAGGTGTGTGTATGTGCATGGGTGAGCGGGGAGTATGCCACGTTGTTGGTGTGTGTATGTGCATGGTTGAGCGGGGAGTATGCCACGTTGTTGGTGTGTGTATTTGCATGGGTGAGCGGGGAGTTTGCCACGTTGTTGGTGTGTGTATTTGCATGGGTGAGCGGGGAGTTTGCCACGTTGTTGGTGTGTGTATTTGTATGGGTGAGCGGGGAGTTTGCCACGTTGTTGGTGTGTGTATTTGCATGGGTGAGCGGGGAGTATGCCACGGTGTTTATGTGTGTATTTGCATGGGTGAGCGGGGAGTATGCCACGTTGTTGGTGTGTGATCTGTATGGGTGAGCGGGGAGTATGCCACGTTGTTGGTGTGTGTATGTGCATGGGTGAGCGGGGAGTTTGCCACGTTGTGGGCGTGTGTATGTGCATGGGTGAGCGGGGAGTATGCCACGTTGTAGGTGTGTGTATTTGCATGGGTGAGCGGGGAGTTTGCCACGTTGTTTGTGTGTGTATTTGTATGGGTGAGCGGGGAGTATGCCACGTTGTTGGTGTGTGTATCTGTATGGGTGAGCGGGGAGTATGCCACGTTGTTGGTGTGTGTATGTGCATTTGGTGAGCGGGGAGTATGCTACGTTTTGGGTGTGTTTTTATGCATGGGGTGTATGAATCGTTCTGTGTGTGTATGGGTTAGCGAGGATTATGCCTCGTTATTTTTGTGTGTATGCGTATGGGCGAGTTGCATTTATGCGACGATGTGTGTTCGTGTATGTTTATTGGCGAGCGGGATGTATGCCAGGTTGTGGTTGTGTGTTTGTATATAGACGAGCCGGGTCTATGCCACGCTGTGAATGTGCGTGTATGTGCATGGACGGGTTGGGTATATGCCACCTTGTGGGTGAATGTGCATGGGCGAGTGTGAGTATGTCACGTTGTGGGTGTGTATATGTGCATAAGCAAGTATGAGTAAGCCACATTGTGGGTGTGTGTATATGCATGGGCGAGTGCATGTCACGTTGTGGGTGTGTGTATGTGCATGGGCGAGTGTGAGTAAGTCACGTTGTGGGTCTGTGTATGTGCATGTGTGAGTGTGAGTAAGCTCACGTTGTGGGTCTGTGTATGTGCATGGGCGAGTGTGAGTAAGCCACGTTGAGGGTGAGTGTATTTGTTTGGGCGAGCAGGGAGTTTGCCTTGAAGTGCGTGCGTGTGTATGCGTATGGGCGAGGGGGATGCACGCCAAGTCGTGGTTTTATGTTTGTGTATAGGCGAGCATGGAGTATGCCACGTTGTGAGTGTGTGTATGTGCATGATCGAGCGGTAATTATGCTACGTTGAGGGTGTGTGTATGTTATCGGCGGTCGGGTAATATTCCACTTTTTGAGTGTAAGTATGTGTACGAGTTAGCGGTGAGTAAACTACATTTCGAATTAATGCATTAATATGGTCTGGAAGGGATGTATATCACGCTGTGGGTCTGGGTATTTAAATTGGCGAGCGGGTTGTTTTTCACGTTGTAGGTGAATGTAGATGTTTTGTCGAGTTGGAAGTGTTTCACGTTGTTGGTGTGTGTATGTGCATTGGCGTTCGGGGAGCATGTCACTCTTTTGGTGTGTGTATGTGAATTGGAGATTGGGAAGTTTGCCACGTTGTTGGTTTGTATATGTGTTTGGGCAAGGGATGGGGGAGGGTATTTCACGTTGTGCATGTGTGTATATATATGTGCGAGCGCGGAGTAAATCACGTTGTGGGTGTGTGTCTGTGCACGTGATACTGGGGAGAAAAACACGTTTGGGGTGTGTGTTCATGTATTGCAGATCGGGGTGTAGGCCAATTTGTGGGTATGTCCATTTGCTTGAGTGAGCGAAGAGTTTGCCACATTAAGAGTGTGTGTATGTGTGCGAGAGAGATGGGGGTATGCCAAGTTGTGGTTATATGATGGTGCATGGCTAACGGGGAGTATGCCACGTTATGGGGGTATGCATTAGTTTGGGTGAATTGGGAGTATGCCACGTTATGGGGGTATGCATTAGTACGGGTGAGCGGGGAGTATGCCACGTTATGGGGGTATACATAAGTATGGGTGAGCGGGAATATGCCACGTTATGGGGGTATGCATTTGTATGGACGAATGGTGAGTATGCAAGGTTCATTTGTATGGGCGAGCGGGGCGTGTGTCAACTTGTTGGGGTATGCATTTGTATGGGCGATAGGGGTGTATACCAGGTTGTTGGTGCAATATATTATATATATAGGCAAGCGGGGAGTGTGTCACGTTGTGGGTATGTGAAGGTGCATGAACGAGCGGGGAGTATGCCACGTTGTTGGTATGTGAAAGTGCATGAGCGATCGGGGAGTATGTCACGTTGTGGGTATGTAAAGGTGCATGAGCGAGCGGGGAGTATGTCACGTTGTGTGAATGTAAAGGTGTATGAGCGAGCGGTGAGTATGTCACGCTGTGGGTATGTAAAGGTGCATGAGCGAGCGGGGGGTATGTCACGTTTTGGGTATGTAAATGTGCATGAGCGAGCGGGGAGTATGCCACGTTGTGGGTATGTAAATGTGCATGAGCGAGCGTGGAGTATGTCACGTTGTGGGTATGTAAAGGTGCATGAGCGAGCAAGGAGTATGTCACGTTTTGGGTATGTAAATGTGCATGAGCGAGCGGGGAGTATGCCATGTTGTGGGTATATAAAGGTGCATGAACGACCGGGAATAAACCACGTTGTGGGTATGTGAAATTGCATGAACGAGCGGGGAGTATGTCACGTTGTGGGTATGTAAAGGTGCATGAGCGAGCGGGGAGTATGTCACGTTGTGGGAATGTGAAGGTGCATGATGGAGCGGGGAGTATGTCACGTTGTGGGTATGTGAAGGTGCATGAGCGAGCGGGGAGAATGTCACGTTGTGGGTATGTGAAGGTGCATGAGCGAGCGGGGAGTATGTCAAGTTGTGGGTATATGATAGTGCATGAGCGAGCCTGGAGTATGCCACGTTGTGGGTATGTTCCCCTCAAATATACTGTTATTCAAGTTGTAGAATGAACAAGACAAATTAGTATTATGTGTGTATTAACAAACAAGATTCACGTTGCTTTTATTTTGTTGCGATCTCGCTAACGTTTATAATTCCTTACTCTTAAATGGCAATTTCCAAAGTTATTGCTTTTACTTCATAACTGATTAATCTCATAAGAGGACAGAACAGTTTGACGACGTCCCTAAGAGGCAATTAACTAAAACTTGGAAGCAATTGATATTATTTGATGTTTCACAGGTATAAGGTAAAAAGTCATGATGTATTTATGTAATGTAAACATTAGTACTTATTAAATGCATGGTCGTTTAAACCTTACGTGCTTGGGATTGACAATAAAACTGGTAAACATATGTATCATATTTCTTTATCCTCATTCAGATGAATTGAAGTGTTTATTCGGCATGTCATCCGAATAGTTAAGTGATACTCTAGAAGGTCATTAACACATCTGCAATGATATAGTGACTTTAATGATATTCAATCTCCGCCTTGTCCTTATTTCGCCCGTTCTCCATCAACTCATATTTTAAACGGCAAACCTCAAACTCAATCTTAACTAGTTTGCATACAATGGCTTTTTGTAATTATAAGCATGTAACCACAGGTGGCGGATAGAAAAACGAACATGCCCGTAAAAGCGAGGATGGCTTATCACTATGTCAGCAGTATTCAGTTTCAATCTCAAAACCATTACATCCACAATGAGAACTCACATTTTGACACAATGACAATACAATTTTCAAAATATCCACTTAATATCTTGCATTTCAGAAATTGTAGGGATTAATGTTATTTTGAACCGATGAAAACCATTAGTCCAGTCATATTGTGACAAATTTCAGCAACTAGTGCACTTTGGATAAAAAACTATGAAACTGTGCCTGGTATGGTTATAGAGAGCTAAGGACCCACCTAAATATAGCCTAGGATAGCCGACAAAATCTAAGATGGCCGCCATTACCCTGAATGTTATAAATTGGAAGTGATAGATAAATAATTAAAAATATTATATGCTTTCTCGTGGTTCATAGATATGTATCAGTTAAATAAAAATGACATTTCACTGCTCCAAACAATAAAATAACATGTGATATTTCTTTACTGTTTTGACATAAAAGCTCGCTCTTATTTCCAAATCAAACGTGAGCGCACACAGGTTTGAAACAGAATTTCCATCACATCATTTCAGCAATGACACTACGTTCGGATTCACTTAGGCACGATTTTCTGAAAACTACCATTAAATGTCACTTTAAGCCATTCGATAAAAAGAACTTTGTTTCGGTGTAAGATTGCCATATATTTCACCTCGTGAACACCAAAAGTAAATATACCGTTTGTAGCTCACTCGGTGAAATATATTACCATCTTGACTTGAAATAACCAATTTTCCTCTATATATGACCTCAGTAAATACATCATTTATTTTGAACTTCCTTTTTGTGCAGATCTTACAAGGAAACCCTATTAAATTCAAATAGTTTATGCGTAGAAAAACACTTTTTTTGCTACCATTAAAACCGTTTATCACCTAAAAAAATTGTTGTCCGCCTATTTTTCTATATCGTTCTTTTTATGTTTCTTTATCTTTTTGGTCTTTCTTTGAGACTCGATTGCAATCAGATGGAATTATAAAACAAATGAAATACATTTAATTATAAATGCTATCGCACTCTTCTTTCATCTGATACTTTTAAATTATCAACATTTATCACATTTCTTATTTCTAATTGTTATAAAGAATAAGATAAATGTGAATACGGACAGTTTAAATGTTTTCTGACAATATGACATTATTTAATTTCGGAAGGATACCGATATCTTTATTATTTTCTTCAGCTTACTGCAACATAATATCGCGAAGTGAACAAGAATTGTATTATTTACATATTTCGATAACTTATGTTAGTAGTATTAGCATCGCTCTTGTGTAATGTTCTTTTCGACACAAACTAAAACAAATCAATGTTCTCAATTACCATATAAACGCATCCATATACACAAGGTTCACATCTGCCCATGAAGCATTAAAACGCAACATATCTTAATGAAGAACAGTTTTATAATGTACTTGATACTGACAAACGCAACTATGCATTTCAAAATCAAGGTTAAAAGCAGTTGAAGGTCAAAATGCAAGTATGCCTTATATCGACAGCGCTTTCACTTATATTTCGTTATTTTGAAAAAAATACTAAATCAGTCACCATATATGGACTGTGTGTCATAAAAGGCCTTTCAAGGGTCTGACAATTCCTTTGTGACTACAGTATATTCATAGATAAACAAATATCATGGGGTCCTACCTTAAGTCACTCCATCATGTTCATTACGACTACACTTAAGCAAGTTTAGAGCCGAACAAACGTATGTATAGCTTTAATTTAGCATCCTTAGTGCCAAATTGACCTAACTTTGACCCATTAAAGGCTCAACAAAGTGTGTATTTCTAGTAAAGCTCTTCCAGTGCAAAAAAGACTACATTTGGCAGTCATAAACCCGATTCGGAGGCAACAAACCATGTACAATTCTAATTGAGTATACTCAGTACCAGAGAGATCACATCGTGGCAAACATACAGCCTATACAGAAACCAAAACCACACATATGCATCTCAAATCATCTCATCTCAATGCCAAAGAAACCTCATGTATACATCTTACTTAGCCTTATTTGTACAAAAAACACAATACAGTTTGGCAATCGAAAGCCTGTTCAGAGCCAAGAATAACATGTTCATTTCTAATAAAGCCTACACAGTGCTAAAAGCGCCACATTATGGGAACCACAAAACCCATACAAAACCAAACAAACACATGTGTAGCTTTTATTAAGCCTTCTGGGTGCTATATAACAAGGTTTGTCAATAATAAATCCAATCAGAGCCAAAAAACAAACAATAGTAGCTCTAATTAAGTCTAATAAGTGCCAAAAACACCATAACTTGGCAATCATAAAATACTATTCAGAGCATAAGAAACACATTCGAAGCTCATATTCAGTATGAAATACACGAACTTAGTGAACTATAACGCTTATTCGGGGCCAAACAAGTCTATATGCAGCTTCAATTAAGCATTGCAGACCACATAATTTTGGCAACAATAAAGCCCATGCAATGTCAATCAAACTGATTGGCAGTTCTATCATTAAGACTTGTACATCAATGCCATGTGGTGGATATATGAATATATCCTGAGAGGGTCACTACCCAGACCACAACAGGGATGTTAATTCAATTATGTTAAATAAACCTTAAAAATAAGCTGATGTGAAGCAATATTTAATTTCCATTCATTTAATCCCTTATTAGATACAAACAAGTTTGCAGTAGCATCAAATACGAGAAAATTAAACAGGAGATCACAGAGTGTGTGTCATTTTCGTACTCAATGCAATATGTTAACTTAAGGAACGTTTGAAATAACAGCAATAAACATTGCAATACATCTCTATCTAATTAAATATGTAACACATAAAGGGACAGTAAATACTGAAGTAGATAATTTTGGCGACAATATTGAACGCCATCTTAGTTTTCTTGATCATCATTGTACAATGGTTACAAGACATTAAGATGAAAACTTCTGCAATTCTGCAACACATTAAATTGATGTAAATTTCCAAATATTTCTTTGTAATAAGCATCGACTTTATGAGAAATATTATCACAACTTGCATCTATCGCTATCTGCAATAAGACGCGATGCACAACCTGAAGTAATAGTTCATATTTATTTATCGTAATTGACATACAAATGTTCATTTGGTTATCTTGGTTGGAGAGGCTGGGTGAAAACATATTCACTTGTATCCAAGCTAGAGAATGCACAAGACAAGTTAAAGCATGTATCATATCGCTTTTGGTTGGTTGCGATATCGCTAACGTTTAAAATTCCTTACTCTATAATGTTTATTTCCAAATCTCTTAATTGTTATTCATTACCGTTCGATCTGATTACCGGACAAAACAGTTTAACGATGTTGACGTGATGACATTTTTATTATATTTTGAAGTTTTTCACAGTGTTTGATTTTGTACATTGAACAAATGAAATAATAATTTTAGGCTGTACTTATGAAATGTAAGAAATCAGTACTATTTGGATAAAAACTACAAGGTCGTTTAAGGCTTACGTGCTTGGGGTTTTCAAAACAACTTGTAAACATGTGTATCAGATTTCTTTATCCTCATAAAGATGATGAGAAATGAAAATTTAGCACGTCATCTGAATATTTAATTGAAACTTTAGAAGGGTATTCACATATCTTAAATAATTGAGAGATGTTTATGACATTAAACTTAGGCGTGTCCATACCTAGCCACTTATTAATTCATGTTTAAAACTAATCGCAATCAAAATCTAAACTAAGTATTTATATGCAATTTAATAGACATTCTGACAGAGTGAGAAGCAGGAGAGATTTAATAGGTGTACATAAAGCAACGTCAATATACATATCTAACAAAGTACAAATTATCAACAATATGTGCTTATAACATTACATGATATCAAGATATAAACAGTCAAGATGTAACAATATGATTCGAAAAGTAGTCAAAATCAAACTTCACATGTAGTTTACGTATATTTGCTTGTTAAGTAAGCTTGTACATATATAAGCTTGTATAGTGAGCCTATACGTGTACATGCTTGTAAAATGAGCATTAAGTTTAAACACTCGAATAATGAGCCTCCACGTGTGTATGCTTGTAAAATGAGCATTAAGTTTAAACACTTGAATAATGAGCCTCCACGTGTGTATGCTTGTAAAATGAGCATTAAGTTTAAACACTCGAATAATGAGCCTCCACGTGTGTATGCTTGTAAAATGAGCATTAAGTTTAAACACTCGAATAATGAGCCTCCACGTGTACATGCTTGTAAAATGAGCATTAAGTTTAAACACTCGAATAATGAGCCTCCATGTGTACATGCTTGTAAAATGAGCATTAAGTTTAAACACTTGAATAATGAGCCTCCACGTGTGTATGCTTGTAAAATGAGCATTAAGTTTAAACACTCGAATAATGAGCCTCCACGTGTGTATGCTTGTAAATGAGCATTAAGTTTAAACACTTGAATAATGAGCCTCCACGTGTGTATGCTTGTAAAATGAGCATTAAGTTTAAACACTCGAATAATGAGCCTCCACGTGTGTATGCTTGTAAAATGAGCATTAAGTTTAAACACTCGAATAATGAGCCTCCACGTGTACATGCTTGTAAAATGAGCATTA